>NC_053450.1:154319071-154341675 GCF_015227805.2 Hirundo rustica | reverse complement strand
AGAAAGAAGAAAGAAGAAAGAAAGAAAGAAAGAAAGAAAACAAAAAACCTAAACAAAAACACAGGGAAAAAAACCCCAACTAAACAAAAAAACCAAAAAAAAATTTTTTTCTATATATTTACAAGTGAGGAATCCACTCTGCCTGGTCTGCACTCGTGGTGTAGGGAGAGCTCTGAATTCCAGGACATTCTGGATGCCGATGAAGCTGCCCTGGTGCTCCCGATGAGCCCAAAACCTGCGGGATCCCTGGCTTTGAGGCGAGCTGAGGAGCAGAAGCAGCTGGGGCTGATGGATCGGGATGCACCTGCTCCACAGGCGGCTCCATGGAGAACCAGTGCCATCTCCTGGCAAACCAGACCCTCCCCAGCCCCAGCCTGAGCACACCCGCAGATTTCAGGGTCTTTTTGGGCCGGGAGCTCTCCAAAGGATGCACCGACCTTGTGTTTCCTCATGCTCAGCTCTGGGTTGTGTTTTTATAGGCTGTGTGAAGGTGTAGGATGAAATATTGTCACTGGAAGTGCTGGAAATCCACCTCTTTTCCACGTCCATGCAGGATTAGGTGATTGTACAATGTTCTGCTGCTGCCTTGGGAAGGCTGAGCTGGAACAGAGACTGGACAGAGATGGGGAATAATATAGAGATTTATTAAAAGGTGTTTAGATACACCTTGGGCAGGACAAGAGCCTGGGCAGGGACACACCCAAGGTGGAACCAAAATGGTCACAAAATGGACACAAAATGGACACAAAATGGTCACAAAATGGACACAAAATGGACACAAAATGGACA
This sequence comes from Hirundo rustica, assembly GCF_015227805.2. Classification (NCBI taxonomy): domain Eukaryota; kingdom Metazoa; phylum Chordata; class Aves; order Passeriformes; family Hirundinidae; genus Hirundo; species Hirundo rustica. The sequence goes on along the minus strand of NC_053450.1, from coordinate 154,340,886 downwards.
AAGGGTCACGAGGTCTCACACTTTGATAAGTTTTGGTCCATTTGCACATTGGGGTTGAATTGTCCAATTCCAGCTCCAGGTTCTCCAGTCCCATCCTTCTTGTTTTCTCCCTCCAGCCACCGTTGTTTGTGCTTTTGGGCTGAGCACTTGTCCCAGGTGTCCTTGGTGTGCAGCAGGAGCAGGATTTGTTTTGTGTGGCTGCTGTGTGCAGAGAGCTGAGTGACCCTGGCTGTGAGCTCAGAGCTGCACCCTGGGCACCACGGAATGGGAAACACATGGAAGATGAAACTTCAAGCATCCGCTGCCGGCTCAGTTTGGGTTTCTCAGAGGCCGATGGAGCCCAGTGACATCAGCTCACTTCAACCCCCAACATGAATGGTCCAGGACTAATTCTAATTCCAGTCCCATTTTCCTAATCCAGTGAGAGTGAGACTAAGATTTGGGGTCTGAGATGGGGTTTGGGGCCATCCTGAAGTAACCCAGCTCACGGGAAGATGGGGATGAACAGCTGGGAAACAGAGCCGTGAAATTGCACCTCCTTTGAGCAGTGGGTTCCTCCCAGATGGCAATCTTTAATCTAATCACTTTAATAACTTAATTTAATCAATTTAATAACTTGATTTAATCAATTTAATCAATTAATTAATGCTTTGATCACTGAAACTGTTGCAGCTGTGTGGTTCAGCTCCAACTTGAGCCACAGGGAGGATCAGAGCAGCTGGAAAAGGTAAAGATGGATAATTTCCATCCCCAAAATCACCTTCTCTGTGGACAGGACAGCTTTTACTGGGAACATGGGCAGGTGGTTGGAGCGACCACCAAGAGTCAGGAGCTGTTCAGGTCTTATTTTCCCCCTGTACTCAGCCCTGGTGTGGCAACACCTCAAATCCCAGGGTCAGTTTGGGGCCTGTCATGACCAGAAGGACATTGAGGGGCTGGAGCATGTCCAGAAAAGGGAACAGAGCTGGGAAGGGGCTGGAGAATTCCTAAGGGAGCTGGAAAGGGGCTCAGCCTGGAGAAAAGGAGGCTCAGGAGGGACCCTGTGGGTGTGCACAACTCCTGACAGGAGGGGACAGCCGGGGGGTTTGGGCTCTGGGAACAGGGACAGGAGGAGAGGGAACGGCCTCAGGCTGGGCCAGGGGAGGTTTGGATTTGGTATCAGGGAAAATTCTCCACAGGAGAGGTGATCAGGCACTGGAAGGGGCTGCCCAGGGCCGTGGTGGAGTCACCACCCCTGGCAGTGTTCGAAAGCCGTGTGGGGACACGGGTTAGTGGTGAACAGCGCGGTGCTGGGTCACTGCTTGGATTTTATGACCTTAGAAACCTTCTCCCACCCTAAAAATCCTGGGGACACTTCGGTGGAGTTCGTATTCCCTTCCCACCTGCCCCAGAAATGTCAAACCAACGGACAATGAAACGAATCCGTGCAATCTGAAGTTCCTCACCTGAGGCCAGGAGCTCACCTCCTTTCTCACGTCCCTCAGGATGTCCCCTGAGGAGGCCAGAAAAGGAATTTTGGGGAGCTGGGAGCTGTTCCGTGATCACTAGATGGCAGTGGCTGTTTACATTTGGGGTGAGAAGGACGAGCTTGTGTTTGGCAGTTTGGGAACCAGCGGTTAAAAGGTTTTGGTGATGTTCCCGACCCTACAGGTGAGATGTTCCTCCACTTCGGTGTTCCACACGTTGTTCATCACTGCTGCAAGAGGGGAAAAAAACAAAAATAAATCCAAAAATCAAACACAGACAACGGTTTATTTCAATAAATAAATTGATTTACGCGTTTATCCTCCTTGCAAAATAGGAGATGTAATGCAGTGATGGGACAAGGGGGATTGTAAGGTGCAAGAGTGGAGATTTAGGTGGGATATTGGGAAGGAATTCTTCCCTGTGAGGGTGGTGAGCGGCTGGAATGGATTTCCCAGAGATTTGTGGCCGCCCCTGCATCCCTGGAAGTGTCCAAGGCCATGCTGGACGGGGCTTGGAGCAGCCTGGGACAGCGGAAGGTGTTCCTGCCCACTGGAGGATCTTTAAGGCCCAAACCATTCCAACCCAAACCATTCTGGGGTTCTGTGCTAACAACTAACAGCAGAACTAAAAATAGAAATTAATCGACACCGTGCCAAGGTGAGAACAATTCTCATTCCAGGGCAGAGAGGGACCCGTTGCTGCTGTGTGTGAGTGGTCTCCCACGGGATCATTCCCGAGGAGAAGCCTTAATTGGACTTAATTTGTGACAGCAATTAAGGGAGGTGGACTGCCGTGGTCAGTTTTGTTGACCCGATGTTTGCACTCTCTCCAGGTGTATTTATCTCCTCAGGTGCTGAGGGGGAGAGGAGGGAAGGAAGGGATCTACTCTCCATCTCCTCTGCAGACAGCCCTGGAAAAGGGAAAAACAGCTTAAAAACTGGATTTTTCCACAGTTAGGGGTCATTCCTCCCATTCTCCATTTCGTTCCTTGAAAAACTTGAGACAAAGTTTTAAAAATTCGTCAGACTCCAAAGAGTGGTGGAAAAAACCCTCCAACAGAGCAAGGTTGTCACGGTGGCTGGGACTGTAATCTACTCCAGTAACAATTGGTCAATTGGTTTTTTTTCCAAAATTAGATGGTTAAAATCTGGCTTTTTCCACAGTTAGGGGTCATTCCTCCCATTCTCCGTTTCGTTCCTTGAAAAACTTGAGACAAAGTTTTAAAAATTTGTCAGACTCCAAAGAGTGGTTGGAAAAAAACCTCCAACAGAGCAAGGTTGTCACGGTGGCCGGGACTGTAATCTACTCCAATAATAATTGGTAAATTGGTTTTTTTTCCAAAATTAGATGGTTAAAATCTGGCTTTTTCCACAGTTAGGGGTCATTCCTCCCATTCTCGTTTTTTCCCTTGAAAAATCTGAGGCAAAGTTTTAAAAACTCGTCAGACTCCCAAGAGTAGCTGGCAAAAAACCTCCAACAGAGCACGGCTGTCACGGTGGTTGGGACTGTAACCTGCTCCGAAAACAATGAGTAAATTTTTCTTTTTTTCCAAAATTATATGGCTAAATATTATTATATGAATGTAATTTTCAGCTGTTGAATATTCCTGCCCAAATCTCGCCAAGCAGGGGGTGAAAAAAAAAAAAAAAAATAAAAAAATTGGCTGCCTTGGTTTTCTTGATTTTCTTAATTGTTGATTTTGTTGCACTTTTTTGGGGATGGTCTGATCCACAAGATTTTAACAGACGCTGAGACTGGACCTCTCTGGGGGGATACCCACCAGAGGAGCACAGGACGGGAGGTGGATTTTCAATTTTGACTGCAATATCCAGTAACAGTCTGTATTACCCCTGGTACCCAATGAATGTTCATGTATTGAGTGTGGGGGGATGAAAAAAACCTCTTTATTTGTAAGGTCCCCTGTGTTTAGTCCGTGATTTTGGCACCTGTGATCGAGTGTGTCACTCTGGGGTCACGGAGCATCCTCACGGACGGCAGAGACCTGATCTGAGGCTGGACACCCTCAAGGATGAAAGGCCCAACACCCAGAGACCCCAAACCGTGCTGGAGGCGTTGTTAAACTTCTCCAAAGCGTGATCTGGAATTATCTGATTTATCAAAGCATAAAACCGCTTTCTCACTGCTTCTGGGGTTTGTTGTTTTATTATTAGAAGGCTGCGCTGTCTTGTGGCAGTGAGCTGCTGGGTTTAATCACCAGCCATCTGCAGAGGAGCCGCTCCTTTGGCCCGTTTTAGTTTCGTGGCTTTCAATTCCGCTGGGCTGGATCACGAGTCAGAACAAATTACAGCTTCTTGACTGATTTCTCTGCCGATCATTTCGTCTGCAGCTCTTACTCACCACCCCTCAGCAGTGAACCCCCGGTATTTTTAACCTGCTCCTCTTTTCTGCCTCCCTTTCTCCTCCTTTTCTATTTTGACAGAGGGTGAGCGGAGATGAACAGTTTCACATTTAGCCGCTCCCACGAGGTACCCCCAGCATTATTCCCATTTTTTCCTAGATGAATTCTGACGCCATTTCTCTATTTTTGGGGGATCTTCCCTGCACAGGGAGCCGTCCATCAAGGACTCAGCTTTTTTTGGAGCAGAAACCCTGCGTGGCGCCCACCAACCTGGGTTCTTCAAAGGCAGCATCACCTGCTGCCAGTGCTTGGTGACATCACCCAGTCTCATTAGCACAGGGATAATTAAACCACAATTAGCCTAAACCATCACCTTTTTTTTTTTTTTTTTTTTTTTTTTTTAAACCACTTTGCTCCCACATCCATCACCTATTTTTTAACCAAATTTGACCTGGATGATTCCTTCTTCCTCCACTTTAACAGAAACTGTCATTTTCCCCTCTTGCCTACCTTTTCTTTTTCCTGCTCTTCCCGTCACTCCATCTTTCCATTTCTCTCAGCAGAATTTGGAGGATTCTTGCTGGTTTTACTATTTTTAAATTATTTTTTTTTAAATTATCATTCTGGACAGCTGCTGGTTTCTCCATGAAGCCTGGGAAATCCATCCCATTTTCACAGTCCATGGTAACGTTTCAGTCTGAGGAGGTGAGAAGCCAACCTGTATGCCCAAGGTGACACAGAAACCTTGGAATTGCTTGAAAATTGGGGGTTATTTTGCACTTTGTTGGATGTTTTCATGCTCCCAGGGAGATGTGGTTTAGGGTTGTCATCAGATGTTAAGGATGGGAAAATTTGGACTGTTCAGCTTGGAGAAGAAAAGATTTGGGGTGACCTGACTGTGGCCTTCCAGGACCTAAAGGGAGGTGACAGAAAAGATGGAGAGGGAACGTTTTCCAAGGGTCTGGAGTGACAGGGCAAGGGGAACGGCTTCAAGATGGAAGAGAGTAGATTTAGATGGGATATTGGCTGGGATATCAGGGAGAAATTCTTTACTCTGAGGGTGGTGAGACCCTGGCACGGGGTGTCCAGAGGAGATCCCTGGAAGTGTCCAAGGTCAGGTTGGACGGGGCTTGGAGCAGCCTGGGAAGGTGTCCCAAGGTGTCCCAAGGTGTCCCAAGAGATCTGAGAAGGGTTTTCAGGTAAACCCTAAAAACCTGAGGTCAAGGCCAGCTCCAAAGTTGTGCTGTGGTGGTTGAGGGTGCAAAGCTCCTGAGAGTTCATCCTAAAAATTCCCTGTCCCTGGGAGTTCCAGGGTTTGCCACGTCCAAAACTGCAGGGAGTGGTGCCTGGGGGGGTTTGTGCTGGGTTATGGTTTTGGTTAAAGTTTCATGGTTAAGGTTTGGACTCGGTGATCTCAGAGGTTTTCCCCCAGCTCCTGTGATTCTGGGAAGCGCCAGGCAGCCCCTGGCTGGGGACAGGTGACAAAAAGGGCAGCTGGACAAGGTGGCTCCTCGTCCTCTCCCACCAGCAGCTCCCCCAGACCTTCCCTTAGCTGGTCACACTGAGCTGGACTTGTCCCAATGGCCTCACTCTCCAGCTCTTCAGGAGAGTCTTTAAAATTGTTGATTTCTTCCAAAATTAAAATTATTCCAGAAGGTTTACATTACTTCTGACCAAGTTTGCCAACCCCACCAGAAAATACCTGTCAGTCTTTCCATTTTTATGCACCGCTTCCCCAGGTATCCGTGTCTCCCAATTAAACTACCAAATGCCTCAATATTTGGTGGTACTTTGGGGGCTTATTCACAACACCACAGCCCCTGGAGTGGTGCTGGTCTTGTGCAAATGTGCATCAAACTCCACGGTGGGCAGGACATTTCAGAAAGCACCTTCCCCACCTGTTTTAAAAAGTTTAGAAACTGGAAAGTGACTCCACATTTATTTGATTCTTTCAAATCTCAGGAGTCCTGGGAGGAGGAGGCAGAGGCAGAAGGAGCTGAGTCCCGATGTCTGGGGTGCGGATTTCTTGGTGTCTTCCAAGTTTGCAGGGTCAGACTTGTGCAGCTCCAACTGCCCAGGAGTCCACTGAGAAGGAAAGAAGGTGAGGAGAGGATGGGGAAACATCTCACGGAGATGAACTCCATCCATGGACCTCCTACAGCTGGCTGGAGATCCAGTTCCAGTCCAAGCTCAGGGGTGGGAGCACAGAAATCCCTTTTTCTGGGAAAAGCAGGGTTGGGAAAAGATGGGCCAAACCCTCCCAGGAGAGCCGGGACTTCTGATCCCACCCAAATATCCCCAAAACAGAGCAGTCCCTTCCTGCCACGGGGCTGTAGCCACAAAGTTCCTCTCTCCTCCTGTCCACCGATTCCTGGGAAGTTCTGCAGGAGCTTAACCAGTGCCTGAAAGGAGAAATAACCTCCTTAGTGGGTCCCACGGCAGCTCCAGGATTTAACACCTGCCTTGGTGAATAAAGGCGTTTTGCAGACTCTGGACCAGCTCGTCCCTGGTGTGACACCAACACTGCCCGAGCACTGCTCGGGTGAAGACCCGAGCACCTTTTCTACCTGCAGAGAAAGATTATAATCCTTTTTTTCTTAAAAAAAAAATAAAAAAAATTAAAAAAAAAAAAAAAATCACAGCTGCCAGTGAGGCCAAGCCCTGCAAATTTTACTCCCTCCTTACTCCGCAGAGCCAACAGGATTTCTGTGCAGGATCAAAGCCAAGCAGGGCTGTTCAGAGGCAAAGTTCATCAAGCCCTGTGATTTCCTCGCCTTTTCCCATGAAAAAAAAAAAAAAAACCAAACCAAAAAACCAACCCAGCTCCAGCAGAGCCCAGCTCTGCTCCTCTGCAGGCTGCAGCCAAATCCAACCCACATTAAGGGAGCTGCTCCACATTCATATTGAAAAGCGGGCGCTTGCCAACCCTCGGCGTGCCTTAAACTCCTCGTTTCAAACTCCTCGAGTGCTGGCCTGGGGAAAGGATTGTGTGCGGGAATATGTTCGTGCAGTGCCTGGCACCGGGGGTTCTGGCTCATGACCGGGGTTTGTAAGCAGCTCCTGCGAGGCTTGTGAAGCATTTGAAGTCTGGTTTCCTTGGGAAACTTGGTTTGAGCTGATTATGTCGGGCGAGCGTCTCCATCCGCTCGTTTCCTCCCCTCCAACTCCTGAACCCCTCGGCCGATCCCAGCCCACGCTGGCAGGGAGATAAAAGTTTCGGGGAGATTAAGTTGTATGGAAATAAGGGCACGGGTAGGGGGGGAAAAGAAAAAAGAAGAAAACCCAACAAACCAAAAAACAACCTTATTACTGCATTTGCCTCCTTGCCCCCGGGGAGAAAAGGGAGCTCAGCCCTTGTCAGAGGAAGGGGGAAGGCCCAGCGAGCATCGTTACCTCCCTTTCCCACTGAATTTCTCCCTGCTAAAGCCACGTTCCTTCATGCCCAGGGCTTGGAAACAGCTTTTTAAAACAGTGGGGGGAATGGGAGGATGTGGGCTTGATTTTGGCCCTGTGAACACGAGCTTGAGAGATGCAGGCCCAGCTTTCGCTTCCAAATGCTCCAAATCCCAGTGGCAAAATTCCCTCGGTAGAATCGGAGGATCGCAGGATGGTTTGGGTCAGAAGAGACCTTGAAGATGATCTGGTTCCAACCCTCCTGCCGTGGGCTGGGACACCTCCCACGATCCCAGATTGCTCCAGCCTGGCCTTGGACCCTTCCAGGGATCCAGGAGTGGCCACAGCTTCTCCAGGCACCCTGTGCCGGAGCCTGCCCACCCTCACAGCCAAAAATTTCTCCCTAATATCAAATCTAAACCTTCTTCCAGCTTCAGTTTGTTCCCCCATAGGAAGGAACAGCACCAAATCCATCGATATCCCTGCCTGGGAGCCCAGCCCTTCCCCAAATCACCCCATGGACATCGCAGGTCCAGGCACCGCTCCTTACACGGGGACAAAGACCCGGAATGGTGGAGTTTCGCCCCATTTTAATTTGGCTGCCGGGCCAGGAACCATCTGCAGGTGTCACTCCTGCACACGAAGTCGAGGAGGGAGCCCGGGGACAGGTGGCCACCCGGCGAGTGCATTGAGACATCATAACTTTGGCTAATTTGTAAACAGGCTGAGAGAACATCCACCCTCCCTGGGAGGGGGAAGAGTGGCTCCTCAAACCCTGGGGATGTGACCTCTTGTCCTCTGTGTTTATGAGAGGGAGGGGAAGGACAGGGGGGAAAGGGGGAAAAAAAAAAGGAGGGAGAAAGGGAGAGAAAGTCAGACTTGCTGCCGTGTAAAAACCTGCCCCCCACCATCAGCTTTTGTGATGAAAATGGTGAGGGACACTCCGCAGCTCCTGGCTCTCGCTCTTTGTCATTCAGGCTTTGCAAGGGAGAGCTGCTTTTCTGTTTATTTATCAGCTGGGATCCCTTGTCAACACCTCACTTGACTGAGGTTTTAGCACCTTGGTGGGTTGGTTTTTGGTTTTCTGGGGTTTTTTTAGGTTGTTTTTTTTTTTTTTTTTTTTTTTAAGCTGCCTCAGCCAAATCTTTTTGGTCTTTTCCTGCTCTGGGTGCAAGCAGAACTTTTCTTCCACTAATTTTGCAAGGACTCTTTCTTTTTTTCTCTCTTGGCATGAGATTCTCCCACAGCAAAGCACCAGGCAATGCTCAGCCAGCCCCTGACTGGTGAATTTAATAGGTATTTCCATTATTCGTTATTTATTTCATTAGTCATTATTCATTATTTCTTACCTCACCATTTCCCACCCCTGGCCCCGCTCCAAGCCCCTCTTTCCCATCCTGCGCCTGCACCACACCACCACGACTTTGCCACTGGGACATTTCCCTTTAAGCTCGTTTAAAACGAACCTAATGCCAAAAATAAATAATTTATCCTAAAAAAAAAAAAAAAAATTAGATAAATGTATGTTTTATCTTCAAACAAACAAACAAACAAAAAAAAAAAGTGGTGCACTTTTAAAAGACATTTGAAAGGTTTGGACCAAGGCACTGCTGCAGTATCAGGCAGTGCCTGCAGATGCTCTCAAACTGCACCCTACGTTCCTATTAGTGATTTTAATGTATCTTAATTAACTCGCTCTGTGGCTGAAGAGAAGACACTCCAGTCTGGGCAGTTTTTCAGTCCAGCGCTTGTCAGCAGCCCGGAGTAATCCCTGTTTAAAATGCATATTGATTTGCAAACACGAGGCTGAATCCCAACATTCATCTCCAGCGATGCTATCACTTGAGTTTCAAAGAGGGGGGTTAGGAGCGAGTTCACAAAGGGATCAAATTCTGGTTTAAATTTTAAATTTGCGTTTTGTTTTGGTTTTTTTTTTTTTTTCCTTTGTTTGCACCTGCAGCAGGAGTGTGGCCAGCCCTTTGAAAAGGAGTGATTTGAATTGGGTGTTAGAAAGGGATTAGAAAATTTCGACATCAGTGCATCCATGATTTAATAAATAACTGTTCATCTTATTGTTCTCTCTGTCTCGCAAACACTTGGCCTTCCTCTCTTTTTTCTTCCCTTAATCCAGTGTATATCTCCACCCTCAAAATAAATAAAGAGAGATCAGACGGAGCAGGGCAAAGAAAATGCAATTTTAAAGCCAGTCCTCACTCTAGGTGTGAATTTGGAGCAAATCCTCGTAAAATCATAGAATGTTTTTTGTCAGAAGGGACATTAAAAATCACCTAATTCCAATTAATGCTGGACTTCGGCTTCCTTGATTTGGGGCGTTTCTGCGAAGGTAGTTAATGAAGTAGTTACTGAAAGAGGGATGGAAAACAAGGGCCCCAAAAGGAGGTTTTATTCCACTCTCCAAAGTCTCTTCAAGTCCAAGGAATTCAACCCCTCTGCCACCCCTTTAGGGGCTGAGACTGGGCAATAAGGCTGTGTCCAGAAAGGAGTGCAAGATTTGCCCCCAGGAGCCAAAATACCTGAGTCTAAAATGCTTCTCTCAAAGCAAGCAGGCAATATTATTATTATCATCATCATTATTATCATTATAATCATCAACATTATTATTATCATTATTATTATTGTTATTTTTATCATTGTTATTGTCATTATTTTTATTCTCCAGGAAAGATTTCATTTCCTCAGAGAGTGGCACCCAGCCTCCTATGAATGGTCGTTTTCTACACTTCACAGCAGGTTTGGGACCCTGGAGATCGTCAGCTCCCGCTGCTGATTAAAGGGTTTTTAATCTGAATCTGGCCTGGAGAAGTTCCACACGAGCAAACACACACCAGACACGCAGGGCTCAGGCTGTGGCTACATTTATTTTATTTCCTTAGGGGCAAACTGCCACTCATCAGGATCCTCGGTTCGTGTTTTTGGGTTATTTTCTCTGTGACTCTGGAGCTCTCAATGTGCCAGAAAAGCAGGACTGCTCCTTACAGACTCAGATTTGCCTTCAAATGGTCTGTTTGCCTTCAAAATAAATTGGATTTTCCCCCAGATCTCATCCTCTAGAAGAAGATCCCAAATTATCCTCCACAGCACTCCTATTTCAGAGGGTGATCCCAAATTATCCTCCACAGCACTCATTTTTTCAGAGGGTGATCCCAAATTATCCTCCACAGCACTCATTTTTTCAGAGGGTTATCCCAAATTATCCCACACAGCACTCATTTTTCCAGAGGAAGATCCCAAATTATCCTCCACAGCACTCATTTTTTCAGAGGGTGATCCCAAATTATCCTCCACAGCACTCATATTTCAGAGGAAGAACCCAATTTATCCTCCACAGCACTCATATTTCAGAGGGTGATCCCAGATTATCCTCCACAGCACTCATTTTTTCAGAGGGTGATCCCAAATCATCCTCCACAGCACTCATTTTTTCAGAGGAAGATCCCAAATTATCCTCCACAGCACTCATTTTTTCAGAGGGTGATCCCAATTTATCCTCCACAGCACTCATTTTTTCAGAGGGTGATCCCAAATTATCCTCCACAGCACTCATATTTCAGAGGGTGATCCCAAATTATCCTCCACAGAACTCATTTTTTCAGAGGAAGATCCCAAATTATCCTCCACAGCACTCATTTTTTCAGAGGGTGATCCCAAATTATCCTCCACAGCACTCATTTTTTCAGAGGAAGATCCCAAATTATCCCACACAGCACTCATTTTTTCTGAGGATGATCTCCACAAAGTGAAGACTTTGCTGGTGGAGACCTCCTGGAAAAGTCTCCCTCACCATCAGCCAATTTCTGATTCCCCTTGCCATGACCCCGAGAGGTCGTGGAAAGTTCTGGAGAAGATCACAGAGCCACAGAATCACAGAAGGAATTGAGGGAACCTTAAAAGTCCCCTTGCTCCATCCCCTGCAGCGGGCAGGGACACCTCCCACCAGACCAGGTGGCTCCAAACCCCAAGTCCAGCGTGGCCTTGGACACTTGTGATGGGTGACAGTGACAAACTCAGTGGGTTTGGAGGCAGGGACGAGGACAGGGAGCGTTTATCTGGATGCAGACGTGGCACTGAGTGCTTGGAATTTTCAGCTCCCCTGGAATCTGACAGAACCCACACACGTTGGGTTCCCTTCTGCTGTCGCACTTGGGTGGAGGCCCTGCTGTTCCCAGTGGCCAACAGGAGATGTTTTCTTGCCCAGGAACCTGTCCTGGAGGGCACGGGGTCAGGGCAAGGGTGATGTTTGTCCCCAGTGTTGATGGGCAGGTGACAGGAGAGGTGACACCAGCCCAGAGCGTTGGCACTGCACAGAGGGGGCCAGAGAAGAGGCAGCACCCACCATCCACCCTCCCACCTTCCAGATCCCTGCAATCCCTCTGCCCAGCAGTTCTCTGAGAACTCCGAATCTCCACCAGGGACACGGACACATCCCCTGCTGCGGTCCCTGCCAGCTCCTCCAGGGTGGGGAAAGGAAAAGCAGAGCCCTGGTGATGCCTTGGGAAGGCTGAGCTGGAACAGAGACTGGACAGAGATGGAGAATAAAGTGGAGATTTATTGAAAGGCCTTTAAGGATCCAGCTTGGGCAGGACAAGAGCCTGGCCAGGGACACACCCAAGGTGGAACCAAAATGGGCACAAAATGGGCACAAAATGGACACAAAATGGACCCAAAATGGACACAAAAAGGACACAAAAAGGACACAAAATGGACAAAGGGTCACGAGGTCTCACACTTTGATAAGTTTTGGTCCATTTGCACGTTGGGGTTGAATTGTCCAATTCCAGCTCCAGGTTCTCCAGTCCCATCCTTCTTGTTTTCTCCCTCCAGCCACCGTTGTTTGTGCTTTTGGGCTGAGCACTTGTCCCAGGTGTCCTTGGTGTGCAGCAGGAGCAGGATTTGTTTTGTGTGGCTGCTGTGTGCAGAGAGCTGAGTGACCCTGGCTGTGAGCTCAGAGCTGCACCCTGGGCAGCACGGAATGGGAAACACAGGGAAGATAAAACTTCAGGTCCCCGCGCTCCGGGTGCGTTTTCCATTCGCCCTTTTCTCTCTCTCCCGGAGTTTGTTCTCCTGCTGTACCGCTAGGCGGGCCAAAGCTACACCGGTGAGATCCCCCCCTCCCGCGGAGACGGGCAGGGCAGGTGGCTCTGCCTCATCCCAGGGTCGGGAGATGCGGGGAAGGAGCAGCAAGAGGGGGGCAGAGAGCCCCGAGCTCCTCCTCGAGCCCCGCTGTCATTTAACCCCTGTCAGGAGAGCCCTGTCCTGAAGGAATGACCATCCCAGGGAGAGGGACCCAGCTGGGACAAAGCCACCTCACGGAGGGGCGGCAGAGGCAGGAGCAGAGCCACCGGCACCCATTCAAACCCTTTGTCACCTGCTGTCCTCCTTGGTGGCCAGGGCGTTTGTCAGAGCCCGGCATGGAAGGGAGGGTCAGCACTGGTGCCCGTGGGAAAACTGGAGGCGCACAGAACGTGAGAGGGAACCCCCCTGAAAAATGTTTCCGTCACTCGAGGTTGGGTAGCAGAAATAGGAAAGTCCGGGTCTCAAATCCCGAGGGGAAGGATCACTGCCCACCGTGGAGCTGCTTCGCTCTGCCAAAGGTCTGGGGCATCCCAGGGCAGCTCCTTGGGTGCTCTGCCTCCATCCAGACACAGATGCCACCCCTCCTGCCCTCCTGGGCTCATTCCAGCCCTGGATTTCACACTTTCAGCCATCCTCCATTTCCCTTAGCAGCCCTGAGATCAGAAGATAATACAATCATACAGAAAAATTTTAACTGGGAGTCCAGGAGCAGCCGAAATTCCAATTTACACGTGGAATAGCCCGGGCACATCACAGCCACCAGCCAGGGGTGTTTCGGTCAAACTTTTGCTGCCCCCTTTCATGTCTGCTGTCCCCTCCCGGCTCAGAACATCTCTTTGAAGCCTGAAGAGCCGAGAAACACACCCAAATTTGCCCTTGATTTGCTCAGTGCTATCAGTGCTTCCCAGGGAAGGGACCATGGCCTGTGGGCATCTCAGCCACCTCCAGCTCCTCGGGGATGAGTCCAGAGCAGATCCCAAAGGCAGGAAGGCAGCTCCAGGAGGAGCCCACCCCACCAGCAGAGGCTGGGATGGGTCCTTCAGGTCTCCCCTGACCCCGGGGAGCAGCCAAGGAGGGCTGGACGCTGGGAGGAGGAGGAAAGGTGGAATCCTTCTAGTGAAAAAACTCCTCTCCAGCACGGGAGCAGCCTCCACTTGTGGGGCAGCAGCTGGAGCCAGGCCAGCTGGGCCTGTCTTGACGAGGGGATGTGAATTTAGCACCACAATCCGCCTCTGCCACCGAGTCCCGCCACCAGCCGTGTGTCACCCACCTCCTGCCTGCTTCCCCGTGCTGATGGGGTGGATACTCCCCAAATTCTCCCTCTTTGTGGTGCTGCGACCCCCGGATGCGGGGGTGACGCGGCTGAGATGGATCTCAGACTTCTGGGACAGCAAAAGATTAAAAATGGTACAAGCCAACAACCCTGGCCTCCTTCACCCCAGCACCCAGGAATCCAGAATCCCAGTGCTTGGATAGTTTCATATAAACAATTTAGAAGAGGTTTAGTTGTATTTTGATCTCTTTGGGTCTCCCACGTGCTCTGGGGGTTCCACAGCAGGGCTGGCTTTGGGGAGGGTTGCAGAACTGCCTGGTGGGGAATTTATTGGTGCTCCCGGTGCATTTTTTATTGAAATCCCAGTGCTATTTTTTATGAAAAAAAACCTAGCCAGTTCAGGCTTCTGGGCACAGCAGGAAGAGCAGAGCTCTCCCACTGGCAGGGTGGGTGCACCATGCCTGCAGAGCAGAGGGCAAGGAGTGGGGCACAGGGTGAAGAAAATTGTGAGTGGGGGAAGATCAGGCACAGCCCAGCCAGAGCCGATTCCAGCAGAAATTGGCAGGAGCAGAAAAATCACCGGGGTTTGCCTGTGGGAATTCAGACAGGAAGGAGGGAAGGGGCAAATCACCCCTCATCACCCAGATCACCATTAAAATTAAACAAAACCTTCTTCACCAGGAGGCCTCCCTGGTTCTGGCCGGCTACCCACGATCTCCGTGACAAACCCCCTCCTCGCAGGGGGAAGGAGAGCAGGAGCAGTGACTCAGGGGGTATTTTGGGAGCTGTGACCAGCCTGCATCCCTCTAAAGCTCCCTTCTGTTCCCCCTCATCCCCTTCCACAGGCTTCTCTGGGATGGAAGCATCCTTGATGTGCCTTTTTGAGCGTGGCTGCTCCCTGGGGATGGCTCATGTTCCTAAATCCTGCTCTCCTGACACCCTCAAGCGGCCCCTGAAGATGCCAGCCGTGGTGAGTAAGCAGGACAGAACCAGCAGTGCCTTCACAAGACATTCCAGCCCCTGGAGACCATGAGTCCATGTCCTCCCGGCCCCTGGGTCACCCAGGTTTTCCAGCTCCTGCTCTTGCAGCGGGGTTCTTGTGGAATTACAGAATCCTGGAACGGTTGGGGTTGGAAGGGGCCTCCAAGGCCATCCCATTCCAGGACCCCAGGTTGCTCCAAACCTTGTCCAGCCTGGCCTTGGACACCTCCAGGGGCAGCCACAGCTCCTCTGGGCAACTTCTCCCCTCAAAAAAATTCCCTCCGAACTCCCCGGATATCGATGTCCCCAGCTCCCGCCCTTCCCAGTGAACGATGCCCAAATATTTTGGGGAAAAAAAATGGATCAGCCTGGCCCTAAATCGGCCCTTGGCAGAAAACCCTGCGGATGTGGGCAGCCAAACTCCAGCAGTGCCACCTCCCCGAGCCTCTCCTGCATCCCCAAGGCCCGTGGCAGCTTTTTTTTTTTTACCCACCCTAACGTCCTGCAAAACCTTGGAGGTTCAGAAGTCACAGGGAGCATTCCTAATAACCATCGGGCACCCCTGAACCTTTTAATCAGCGTCACTAAAAGCTGCTGGCGTGCCGGGGGAAGGCAGCCCGCCCCGGGGCCGTGCGTGTGTCCCTGCGGCCCGGACAAAAGCGGATTTATCTCTCCATCCTCCCCGAGCGCCGGCAGCTGCGGGGCAGAGGAGGGGAAGAAAAGGAAAGGGAGAGTGGCTGAATTTGTACCTTCAAGGTAAAAGCTGCCCGGTGCTTCCTGCGGGGAGGGGCAGAGGCTTTGGGTGATGTTTAAAGCTCTGCCCAGGGACAAAAGGAGGGGGAGATTAACTCGACCCCTGGAAGGGGATGCGTGTCCTGCCCCGTCCCCATCCATCCCCCCGCCGCATCCGCCGGGACCCCCGCGCCCGGGCTGTGTGTGAGCGCGTTGTGAGTGTGTGTTCCAGCCGGCAGCGTGAGCAATTCCACTTGAAAAGACGGAGAAATCCCCTCCCTTTGAAAGCCGCGGTGTTTTGGCTCTTCCCGGTAATGCCATAATTGGATGGGATTTTCTCTAATACACAGGGGAAAGTCCTTAAGATGATTTTTCACACACCGCCGCCCCTCCTCCTCCTCCTCCTCCTCCTCCTCCTTCCCCTCCTTCCCCCTCATCCCACCTTATGCAATAAAAACTCCCTCCTCCAGCCCCTTGGGCTGCTCGGGGGGGAGCTGGGGAGCCGCTGGAGGAGGCGGCGGAGGGAGGGGGGGAGGATGGATTTGATACCCCGCCCGTAATTGCGGCACCGACACGGCGGGGATTTGCCGGCAGAGCCGAGCGGAGCATCCCTGCCTTTCCCCCCCGCCCCGGCCCCGCTCCGCCTCTGGAAGCCGCCGGGATCAGCCCCAGCTCGGCTCCGCGGAGCGATTAGATCTCGGAGCACTTGCCAGAGCTCACATTTGCAATCGCTTGTCATCCAGCCCGAAAGGAAAATCATCAGGGCCCGACCTCCCCCCACACACCGCCGCCAGCCTGCCAAATTCCCGGCGATTTAAATATCCCGGGATGAACCGCGTTTTTAGCACGAATGAAAAATCTCTCTCCATCGAGCCCCACGCAAACGTATCTGGATGTAAATGCCGTGTAAAGCCCCGCGCGTGTAAATGGAAATATTCCCCGCGAAGGTGAAAAACGTGGACGCGGCTCTTCACGGGGGTGAAAGCGCGTTTTGGTTCGAGCCGATGCGGGGTTGCAAGGTTTTCTCTCCACCCCGTCCCCCGCCCCCGACGAAGTCATTAAAAACTGTACCTCGCTCTCTTTGTTCCCTGCGAGCCCCAGAAATTTTCTGATTCGCAGATAAAAATTAAAGCGAGCCGAGGGAATAAAATAAAGCGTCTCCTCCAGCTCGCTGAAACCTTAAAAAAAAAAAAATAATAATAAATAAAAACTCTGGGAAAAAAAAAAAAAAAAAAAGGCAGCAAGCAACTAGGACCACAAAAAAAAAAAAAAATTAAAAATTAAAAAAAAAAAAACAAAACCGTGGAAAAGGGGATAGTTGTTGTTATTCCAGGGAGAACACATCTCCTCGCTCCTGCAGTGCCTCCATCCCCTCTTTTCGCCTCTCCAGCCCCCTTTCAAATGAGCCGGGGGAAGGGGGACGCCTGTCAGCTCCGGGTGACACTTTGCTCCCAGCCCCAGCCAGCTTTAACCAATATGTTCCAAGAGGAGCAGCAAATCCCACCACGGAGCGGGAATCGAGGAGCTACATCTTTATAATAATATTAATAATGACTTCCCTCTCTTCCCCCACCCTTTTTTTTTTTTTTTTTTTTAAATTTCTCTTTTCCGCCCCATGGGGAAAAAAAAAAAAAAAAAGAAGCCGAATTTTTGGGACCGCCGAAATCACCCCCCCCCTCTACCACCACCGGCACTGAAAAGAGAGAAATTGGGACAATATGCAGAAAGACAAATGGAAAAAAAAAAAAAAAAAAAAAAAAAAAAAAGCGCTCAATTACTGCTGCCCTGTGGGGTGGATCTGGTGGATGAAGTCGTTCGCAGCAGCGCCTTCCCAATGTCCGGGGCTGGGATTCCTGGAAATTGGGATGATCTGAAGGAGCCCTTTGGAGATTTGCATGGAAGAAGTCGATTTTTTAGCAGATGTCTTCAGTGGAGCTCTTGGATCTGCGGCTGCTTGGACTGGTGGGGAAGGGGGGTGCGAGCCTGGGGGTGCCTGCGTGCCTGGGTGGAAATCCTCTTCTTTTTCTTTTTTTTTTTTCTTTTTTTTTTTTTTTGTTGATGAAAAAAGGAGGAAAAAAAAAAAAAACCGACCGAACCCAAAA
Source organism: Hirundo rustica (assembly GCF_015227805.2). Taxonomy (NCBI): domain Eukaryota; kingdom Metazoa; phylum Chordata; class Aves; order Passeriformes; family Hirundinidae; genus Hirundo; species Hirundo rustica. The sequence continues at coordinate 154,323,485 of NC_053450.1, read as the reverse complement.
GGAGACCAACAGAAAGTTTCTAGAAAGTTGGTTCAAATGCATCCCAAGCGTCCCCGTGAGGAAATGTGGCTTTGAGAAGAAGACAGAATGGCAAGAAGGAGAAAACTAAGAAAATAATAATTTTTTAAAAGAAGAAGAAACCTTTCACACTTTTTTTTTTTTTTTTTTTTTTTTTTGCATTTTAGTAGCTTCGACCCAGGGAGTGAAATCCGGGCAGGTTGTTATAGCTACCCAAATCCACAGGGGTCCCCCCTGTCTATTTAAACCCCCTAAATCTTCCTTCCCCTTTTTTTTTTTTTTTTTTAAACTACATTTTATCCCTTGGCTTGTGGGCCAACGTGCCCCCTAATGAGTATTAAAACACTATCTCCTTGCAATTAGCTCATTCCTGACTTCACGCTCCTGATTGACAGAACAAGCCAAAGCATCAGAATTCTCCCTTTGGCAATAAGTGCTGATTGGGTCCTTTTTAAGAGAGCTACTTCAAACTTTTTTTTTTTTTTTTTTCCTCTTTCTCCTTTTTTTTTTTTTTTTTTTTTTTTTTTTAATATTTGCCTTCAGTGTCTTGGCTGAGAGAAGAGTGGTGGTTTTTTTTTTTTTTTACCTCTCTGAGATTTTTTTTTTTTTTTTTTTCCTTGAGAGTTAGTAGAGGAAGCAAGAGAGGATTTACCTGGTCGGGTTGAGTTCACTTCATTTGACTTTTTTTTTTTTTTTTTTTTTAAACTTAAATTATTGTTATTATTGTTATTATTAAAATAATCATCCTGCCTCAGAAGAAAGGAAGGTTTTTTGGCAACTCTGGTTAAAAAAAAAAAAAAAAAAAAAAAAAGGAAAGACAACTTTTCATCAATGGCCTCTTTTGGATATTTCCTGTTTCTTTGTGGGTTGAGTCAGGCTCTGTCAAGTTACCCAATCTGGTGGTAAGTTTTATTCTTCTACTTTTTTTTTTTTTTTTCGCTCATTTTCATTTAATTTTTTTTTTTCCCCACCTCTGTTTTCTCTGCAACCCCTGCGCTTAAGATGACTTGAAATTCTCCTTTCGTTGCCACTCAGCTAAAGAGGTGGGATTGTTCCAGCGCCAGCAAGTTCTTAGAACCTGCATTTCACCTCTTTTATTTATGCATTCGCTTTGTTTATTTTGACTGGGTTATACCTGATCTCTCCTTCTCCTACTGTAAAGGAGAGAGAGAGGGAGCGAGAGGGAGCGATCGGAAAGTTTTGTTGTTTTTTTTGTTGTTGTTGTTTTTTTTTTTTCCCTTTCTTCCCCCCCCCCCCCCCCGGGTGCTTTGATCCTCTCCTGTGAAGAACAAAAGGCGCTGCCTGAATTAAAGAGATAATGATACAAGTTGACATGAGCATTTCAAGGTGATTTCGAGCTAGTCAGGTGGAAGGAAGGGGGGGGGAAAAGGAGGAAAAACTTTCGGGTGGTTTGTTTATTATTATTGTTGTTGTTGTTATTATTGTTATTGCTGTTGTTATGGTTGTTTTCCCCTTTCGCTATGAGGAATATTGAGGGGTAAATTAATATATATATATATATATAAATAGGGAGGGGGGAAGAAAGAGAGAGGAGGTGAAGGCTCCACAGGCTGAGCTGTGGGAAGGCAGAGCAGGGAGCAAGGACGGCGCTGGGGGAAGATGCTCCGGGGGCAAAATCCGCGGCTCTTGCTCTCCCCTTTTCCCGCGATGCGACGCTTTGGTGTTTATTTTTTTGGGGGGGGGTGGATTGGTTTTGGGGGGGGTGAATCTCTTTTCTCTCCTCTCTCCGCGCTTTGCACCCCTACGCCTTTAAGAGCCTTTTCTCGCTCGCTACCCCCCACAAAAGAAAAAAAAAAAAAAAAAAGAAAAGAAAAAAAAAAAGCAAATGGTGCTGGGCAAGGCATGTAACTGCACGATCTGCTCTAATTACCCCGCGGAGGTTAATTGCGCTCGGGGAAGCCCTAGCGCGGGGAGGCTCCTGCTCCGCGGGGCTCCGCGGGATCAGCCGGGGGGCTCCGAGCCAGCGCTGCCCGCAGCTCCGAACACCCCCCACCTCCACTCCCCTCCTTCCCCCCCCCCAAAAAAAAAAAAAAAATCATCATCCCCGTCCTCTTAATTAATTTTTAAAGCGCGTTTAATGCGACGCGCGGTCCCCCCAACCCCGCTCCGCGGGTGCGGGATGCGCGATGCGCGGTCCCCCTCCCTCCTCCCCGTCCGGCGGTGTGCAGAGGTGAGGGTGTTGAAGGCAGCAGCCTCTCCAACTATTTCAGGTATGTCTGAAAGCAGGGAATTCGTTGGGAAGGGAGAGGAGAGAGGGAAGGAAAAAAAAAAAAAAAAAAAAAAAGGGCGAAAAAAAAAAAAAAGCCATAAAATGCAAATGCGTTCTTGGGAGGACAAGGCAGCGAGAGCACCTGGACGGGAGTCATTAAAAAGCAATCTTTTATTCCCAGCCACCCATCTAACTTATAATTAGAAACTCTGCTCGCATTCCTGATTGGAGAAAGGAAGCGCATTCCTCTAATGCCGAGATAAATATTTCGCTTGTCACCCGGCGAGGGTAGCGCGGTCCTCCCCCCCGTCCCTGTCCCCCCTGTCCCCGCTCCCGGAGCTGCGGAAAAATGGGAAAAAATCCCTGGGAAAAATGGTCCGGGAAGAGGGGCGGGAGGTTTCTCAGCTAGCCGGGGCGTCAGGTGTGTGCGGGGGGGGCGGCAGCGGCGACGCTTTGGGGTTTGGGGGTGTTGTTGTTGTTTTTGGGGTTTTGTTTTCCTCTTTGCCCGTCCTTCCCCGGTGCCGAGCAGCGGTTTCAGACGGTTCTTTCGCAAGGAGAAACCCCCCTCAGGCCATGGAAATGCAAAGGAGGGTTTGGATTGAGGTGGGGGAGTCGCGGGAGATGTCGCATCGGCTGCCTAAATCCAACCCCCCCCCCGCCTCGCCCTTCCACCCCTTTCCCTCTTTATTTATCCCCGAGCGAGATATAAACCCGGGGAGCAGCCCTGGAAATGTGGGAACGGGGGCCTGGAATTGTGGCAGCGGCGCTGGGGTCCCCGGGATGCGCATCCCAAGGACGGGAGGAAAAGTTCCTTTTCTGCTAGGCCAGCCCAGCTGTTCCCAAATTTACCAAATCCACCGTCGCTGCTCTAGTTGATTTTTTAATTTGATTTTGTTGCGGTTTTTTTGTTTGTTTGTTTTTGTTTGGTTTTTTTTTTGGGGGGGGGGGGGGAAGAGAGAACAGGGAATTTTCAGTCAGGTCATGCAAGCAGCAAACCTCCCATCCCAACCATCTCTGTTCAAAAGCCTCCCCTCTATCAGCTCACGGTGATTTGGGTGTTCAGGGCAGGAAAAAAAAACTGTCACTTGCCGCCCCCAGATTGTTCCCCCTCCTCACTAATGGTTTCTAATTAAAGCATCAACTCATCCCAAAGCACACGGGCCGTGGATATTTACACTTGGAGAAAATCGGTGCAAAGAGCAGGGACTGAGAAGTCATGTTCTCCTGTGGGCTTTGGTTAACTGTCGTCCCAAAATTTGGGGAGGTGTGAATTTGTCAGGGAGGGTCGAGTGTCGCCGTAAGTTCTGTCTGCCTCTCACGTCCTCCCCTTTATTTTTTCGGCTGAGCTGCTGAAATTGCTGCTCTCACCACGGCACGGGGGCACCTGCTTAAAGCAGATTCCCACATTCCTGGGAGCTTTGGGAAAAGTTGAGCGGAGGGGAAGGGAAAGGATCCCTCGGAGCAGCGATGCTCCGTCCGTGACGATGCTGAGGGAGAGGAGGCTCTGTGACTTCCTCAAACTCAGCAAATAATGCGTTTACAGAGGCTTTGCAAACAATGCCTTAAAAAATAATCCAAGGAGAGGGGGCTGATTCCCGTTGGGATGGACGAGCCGGGGTTTGGGGATGTTCTGGTGGGGTTTGTTGTGCCACGGGATCCCCACGGGACCTTCTCTGGTGCAGTGCAGAACGGAGCTGCTCCACCTCAGAGCAGCTCCTGGGAGCAGCACCAGGCTCTCCCACAGCCGGGGGGCCAGATTAGCAGCAGAAATCAGAGGGTTTTTCGGGTTTTCTTAAGCGTTAGTGCTGTTCATTTTTCGGTTTGTTTAAAAAAAAAAAAAAAAAAAGGGGGAGAGAGAAAAAATTAAGGAAAAAAAGAGAGGTTGGAACGAGCAAAGGAAGGTTGAGGGAATTCTGGAGCGAAACGTGTAAGGGAGGATTAAATGTGACCCATTCCCTGTCCTGGGGGAGTCTGGGGTCTGTGGGGAGTCAAAGGAGCAGCATGAGCAGAATTTAGAGTTTTTCCAGCTGACTTGCAGTGCCTTGACCGACTCCACATGGGAAAAAAGCCTTTAATTTCATTTATTTTATTTTTTTTTTTATCCATCTTAAGTGGCCTGACTTGGTCTGAACAGAGCCAATGGGCAGAAAGGAGGAAGAAGGGTTG
>NC_053450.1:154288366-154318571 GCF_015227805.2 Hirundo rustica | reverse complement strand
TTCACCATGCTTCAGGTCCACTTCTGAGCTGAATCTGGCTCACCACTGGTTCCCATTTCACTTCTAGATTGGAAAAAACGCTTCATACAACCCAAGTGTCTGGTTGGGAGTTTGCTATTTTGAGAGTACTCGGAGTAGATAATTTCAAGAGGTTCCCGAGGACCCTCTGGATCCCTGGAGGTCCGGGAACGAAGTGTTCCTGCGTTCTGCCCCAGGCTGGGGAGGTGAGCAGGACTCTGCTTGTGTCATAACCCTGCTGATCACGTCTGTCTTGGGAGCAGAGAGCAGAGGTCGGATGGGAGAGTAAAACTCTCGGTGTCTGTCCTGAAAATTGTCTCTTCTAACAATAAAGGGGTTGAGTTTGTGACTTAGACCTGGCTTAGACCTGGCTGGACTATCACGGTACCCGTGGCTAAGGACCTTTGGTGACATTAATTTGTAGTTTCCTGCCTCAGAAGCAAAAGTCCTATTAACCTACCTAAACCCCAATTTATTTGTGAGAAATAAATGCCTTTTAATGTTTTCTACTCGCCACGGCTCTGTTTTAAGGGATGCTGGCCGCCTCTGGTGAAACAGATTTGCTGCTCTTTGATACAAGCAGCTCTTAGTGTTTTAAGATAGGAAAAGATTAATGAATTTAAGGTTAGGGCTTATTACTATTATTATTATTATTATTATTATTATTATTATTATTATTATTGTTACCACTGTTAGATTTGCACAAAATGGAGGTGTTTTGAGCAACACTGAAGTCCACCATGTCGCGGCACCTCCCAGCACGGAGGGGCATCGCCGTGACCTCCCCCTCCATACAACTTTTAAGTCAGCTTTGTACTGCCCGAGGCCTTGGGAGGAATTAGAATCCGGGTCTAAGGGTTTGCCTGCGTGTGGAAGTTCTAGCAAATTAAACTCCCGATCGAGTTTCTGCGGTGCAGCAAGTTACCACACATCAGCTGACCCTTGGTACCTGTCTGCGTGCTCACGGCTCGCCCGCAGCGAGCCAGGTAATTAGGCTTTGCTTACCCACAATAAAAAAGGGTTAATTTAAATCGCATTCGCCAGCCTTCGCTGTAGGCTAGGGATTCCCATTTGTAGGATTGCTGTGGGTCAGCTAGCACCGGGGAGTAATTCGAGCTCCGCTTGCTTGACCATGAGATTGAGCCCGGGGTGGAGACGGGGATTTGTCGTGAGGTGGTGTCTGGGCACTGGTTCCTTCAGGACATCCACACTCGGACATCTGCAGCACAGACATCTTCTCCTGTCTCCTTTGCGGTCGATAAGGAGGAGAAATGGGTGATTGTAGTGAGACACGATCCTCACCCTGAAGGTGAGGTTTTTAACAAAAAAATGGAGTGAAAACACCTTGAGCTGTGCCCTCAAACGGCGTTTCTTAATTCTCTGAGTTGCTGAGAGGGGAAGTTGGATGGCTGACTCAGATGGAGACCACTCCATGCCTACTGGAGGTCATCAGCTGGAAAAATGGGTCTCACTTCCCTTTGCAGTTTTATCAGTCAGTTTTGTCGCAGAGGATGAGGATCTTGTGCCATCCACCTGCCCCTCAAAAGGCCTCAGGTCTCGCAGAGATCCTGTGTCAGACCTGCTGATATCTCAGAAACTATGGCCTAAATGCGGAGCGCCTTTCAAAGGAGAAGGAGTTGCTTCGAGAGATTCTGTTGCAGATTATTCAATTGCTGCTGACTGCTTGTGTTTTGTGAGGAATGGGTAGGAATGTACTTCCACTGGTGGTTGCTCTGCGGTGGTGTCCCATGTAGGTAAATCATTAGCGATTTCTGTAGGCTTTATAGGTGTTCACGATGACTCAGAGAAATGGAAATTCTCTGCAGGGTGCAATTCCTGCCTCCATGTGAGCCAAAATCATAGAACTGGTCAAGTTCCAAGGTATTGAGTGCACAGGAGATGAATGAAGAGGCTTTGAGCTTAGAAATAATGACCCAAGCACTTATTTACTCTTTCAAATCAGTATCTTTTAATAGCCTGTGCAATGCTGCAAGTCTTCTTTCCCTAACAAAGATAACCTTTTCCAAGTCTCCTTCCCTAATACAGATAGTCCTTTCCATAATCTCAGTTTCGGGATTCCTAATTTCCTGTACAATCCCAAGCAGGGAAAAGGACTAAAAGACTTTAGTCCTGTGGAAATAGTGAATTTCCAAACAGAATAGTGATAACACTCCCTGAGAGTTTGATGCATTTGGCTAAATGTAGGTGAATAAAATATTTGAGGCTTCCCTGGGGTCCACGTGCAGCTTTCCCAAAATCCCTCATGAGCTTGTCTTGTGTAAGTGCCTCATAGAGGGTTTTTCACGTGGAAATATTTAGGAAATATTTAGCTGATTGAATTGACCCATGAGCTTCAGATCCAGATATTTTTATTTGGCTGTCTACGCTGCCGGTGCCTAGCGAGTGATCCCAGTCAGCGGAGATTCGAGGTTCCCTGCGGTTGTGTATGCAGGAGTGAGCGGTGCCATCCAAAGGGATGCTTTGTGTCATCCCAGGAATCCACATGGTTTAGGGAGGCAGGCTGGAGCCAGGGGGATGCTGGAGAGCACCTCAAATGGTGCTCAACACACCTGTGCTCGAGCAGCTGAATTCCAGCCCGAGAATTCAACATGTGATAAACTATGGCAGGGGAAGGAAAAAAAAAAAAAAAGAATATCCAGAGAATTCCAAGCAGGTGTGTACAATTCCTCCCAAAAGGCAGCTGTTGGAATGTCTGCTTCCTGACTGAAAAATGCTGTTATGCAAAGTGAGGTCAGCTAGCTTATGTGCAGCAGCAAAGATTTATCCTGGGAATACTGGGAATTATGGCTGAGGGCTCTGCTAGCCTGGCCATGGAGTTCTTGACCACCACAGGAAGTTGTTGATCGTGGAGACAGGGGGATGAAGTACAGAATCAGGGAATTCTAGGATGTGAAAGGGTTGGAATGGGTCTGAAGGATTGTCCTCCAGTCCCAATTCCCCCAACCATGGGCAGGGACACCTCCCACCGGGACAGGTTGCTCAAGGCCAACCCAGCCTTGAGAACTTCCAGGGCTGGGGCGTCAGCCTGAAAATGTGAAAGAAAAGAATGACCAACCTCCTGTGCTTTGGTTCAGCTAATTTGGATCAGGCTGAGCCGATGTTCAGGGGAGTGGAAGTTCTCTTTGATGTGTGGAGGCGAAGGAAGCCCGCAGTTTCCAGGCACCGGTAGCCTACCGCCTGCCACCGATCCTAAATTGACTTTAAGTAGTTCTCACTTTCAAGAGTAATCGAGTAGTACTGATTTAGATCTGGGTCTGATTATTGCTGGAGAAGAAAATTAAGGTGTTTGTCTTACCTAGAAGGATAAGTCGTGGCGTTACACGGGATAATCTTCAATTTACTACCAGAAGCAGCTGCACCAAAGACGGGCAGGTTATCAAAGCATTGAACTTCCTCTGCTATTAAAAAAAAAAAAAAAAGCATCATCCTCAGATGACTGATTGCAGTAGAGCTGCTGTGGCCTGTTCGCAGCCCTCAGCAGCGCTGCAACACCTGTGCATGACCTCTTCTTAATCCAAAGTCGAGGGCAAAGTGAGAGATTTAAGCCTCGCTGCCTCGGTGGAGGCTCGGAGCACACGCATGGACAGTTGCAGCAGCTCTGCTGGCAGGCAGCGACTTGTGAATTACTTGATCTCATTCACTGTGTGCCAACACCTCGCTTCTCATCACCTTGGTGAGTAAACAGAGGGAGGCAGAGCCTCCACGTTTACGAAAAGCGTTGCCATGCCGACGCGCACAACTCCGCACACGGACCCACGGGAGGGGACGGGCTCTGCTCGGGCACGCACCCCTCAGCCCCAGTGAGAAATGAGAGGTGACAGGCCAGCAGAGCCCACGGGAGGCCGCGCCGCCCGCCCGGGGATGGAGCTGATGGGCGTCAAGCGCTCGGGGCGTCTTCATTGAAGGCTGTGGCGACGGGTGGCTGTAAAAGTGAAGTCCTTTATTGCGTGGCTAAATCAGCCTCGTGAAGGCAGAGCTGTTACGGTCCAGGCCAGGAAAGTCCCCATGTCCCAAGCAGAAGTGGTATCAGCAGCAGTAGAGGCGGCAGCAGCTGTGACAGCAGATGTGGTCTGTGTCCTGTGAGGGTTTTTATCAGTAGCAGTCGTAGCAATAACAACGACAGCAACGGCGGTGTTTTCCTGAGTTCTCTGCATGTGTGTGTGTGTGTGTGTGTGTGTGTTCTCAAAGCAGTACATTTTATTCCAATTTTGGCCAATCAGGCTTAAACACAAATTTCTTACAATACTGTCAGACCCATCCTAAGCTAAGATTGATATGTGACAGTTTTTGTGAATTCTTACACAAATTTTACAGATTGAGCTCTATCTGTTCCATCTAGGGATTTTCAGCAAGGCTACGTTATTTTTGCTATGACTAGAGTCCAACTAACTTCGCAAAAGGCAACACCACTAAACTTTAAACTCGGTTTTAGGTCCATTCCTAATTAACTAACTCATTCTCCTATTTGCTAAAGTACTCAAAAAATCCTTTACTTACTTTAAAACTAAGCTGGCATTTCTACCACATGTCTGCGTGGATCAGTGTATTTTAGTTTTTCTGAAGTTTCCGGTTCAATCCTCACATTTCTGGGCGCTCCTGGGCCTGCGTGGATTTGGGGAGTTCCAAGAGATGGGGTGACATGGCTCTGGAGCCCGGGCTGCCAGGTTCCATCCCCTGCTGGTGCCAGGAGGGTGTTGACAAACTGGAGGGCAGTCACAGAGCCAGAGGGCTGGAAGGAGAGATGCTGACCAGCAGAGATTAGCTCTAAGTGCTAACCTGGGTCAAAGAATGAGAGGATAACAGCTCTCAAATGATTTTTCGGGTGTAGGTAGTAGAGGAAAGCAAGGAGGGATCAGGGATCGTTCCCCAAGGTAGCAGGAGAGCAGCTTGGAGAAGGAAAGAGAGGGGAGTACCAGCTAAATATCAGAGAAAACATCTTTCCCCGGATGCTCTAGAGTGACAGTGTAGAGGAGTGATGTTAAAATGATGGAAGTATCATAATTTGATTTATTCAACATGATCCCAGGCAAGACCATGGGATGGAGGTTTCTATTTTATGGCTGGGTGGCACCAAAAGAGTGATATTTTACTGGAATTCAGTGAGAGTTTATCTTCAGCTGGTGAGACTCTCCAGAGGTGCCCTGACTTCAGTGAAGCTGTTGCAGAATCCAAAGAAATGGGAGAGGCCGTGGAAGGGTTGGAATTCAGGATATGACTGGATGGACCCTTTATCTGTCCCTCAGCCTCAGGACTTGGACATACACTCGTTTAGATACAAAATGGTGAAATTGCTGATTTGTGACTTGGTGTACCAGGGATTACAAACTGTACAACCGTAACTTCCCACCGACTGCAGTGATTTGCTCTGACCAAGGTTTGGGTGCCTGCAGGTTCATCATGAAACTCCTCTTCTAACCTCATCAGTCCCTGCATTCAGCATCCTTCCCTCTCAGCTGGAGAGGCGTGGATTTGATGGGTGGTGGTCGGTGGCTCAAGGTCCGTCTGGAGATCAGTGACCCCCGGGATCCCTCAGGGGTCTGTGCTGTGTCCAGTGCTGTGTAATTCCTTTGTCAGTGACATGGACAGTGGGACTGAGGGCACATTTTGCAGACAACACCAGGCTGAGTGCTGCAGGTGGCACGATGGAGGGAAGGGGTGACATCCACAGGGACCTGGACGAGCTCCAGAGGTTCAACAAAGAGTTCCTAGACCTGGGCAAACCCCGGGATCAATCCAGGCTGGGGATGAAGGGATTGAGAGCAGCCCTGGGGAGCTGAATTTCAGGGGGTGCTGATGTGTGAGAGGCTGGACATTCGCTGACCATGTGCAATTGTGGCCCAGAAATCCAGGGCTGCATCCCCACAGGTGGGGGAGGTGATGCTTCCTCTCTTCTCTGCCCCCGGGAGCGCCCACCTGGAATGCTGCATCCAGCTCTGGAATCCTCAGGGTTCAGGAGGATTCTCAGGAGCAGGGCCAGAGGAGGCCACAGGAATGCTGAGAGAGCTGGGATTGCTCATCCTGGAGAAGAGAAGGTCTAAGGAGACCTTGGAGTCCCTTCCAGTGCCTGGAGGGGTTTGCAGGAAAGAAGGGGCCAAACATTTTGGTAGGACCAGCTGAAACACTACAAAATCGGGTGTTTTTAAACTAAGAAATGATTGATTCAGATTAGATATAAGGAATACATTTTTTTCTTTTTTCAGGTTAGATATAAGGAATACAATTTTTTTTTTTGATGATGAAGGTGGTGAGGCCCTGGCACAGGTTGCCCAGAGATGTGGGTAACACATCTGGGAATATTCAAGGCTGGCCTGGGCTCTGAACAACCCCACATGCTTGGAGATGTCCCTGGTCATGGCAGGAGGGTTGGACAGAGGAGCTCCTTCTGGCCCAAACTGTTCTGTGCTTCCGCAAATGGGAATTCTCTCACTTAGGCTGTGATAACTGAGCTAAAACTGAGTTGCTGCCTGAAAAAACCCTTTCCTTCCATCAGATCTAGCAGGACTTGATCAGACTATATTTAGGTAACTGCTTTTTAGGTGGTTTTTTTTGTGAGATGGGTCCTACCTGAGCTGCAAATGAGAAGCTCCTGAGTGCAGGAGAATAGATAATTCTCTGTCAGAGCCCCCAGGCTCAGGTCAGTGTTTTCCTTTAGGTTTTCCTGAGTGGGGATGAAGCGAAGGATTGATCTCAGAGGAGCAGGACACAGATATTCCTGTGCTTTGGACACACCCTCAGCGTGTGAGGTGGGCATTTCTCAACTCCCCATTATTAAAGGGTGTGAAAGGGCTGTGCCTACAACCCAGGGAAAAAAGACTCTCAGGATCAACATTGTTTAAGGACTGTGCTACTCCTCTCTTTAGCACCCTGCTGATAAGCAGCCAGCATGTTCCTTAATCAAAGATCTGGTGTTTAAGAAGAGGCCCCTCACAGAAAAGGGCCGAAACTGCACATAAATGTAGCAAACAGTCAGCGTTTGTTGATTGACCTGACGAGATACTGGTAGGAGAAGGGCGTATGGAACTTGAAAACTAATTTTTTGGGGGTCTCCGTGGGTGTGATGGAGTCTTGGTGTGGAGTTACATCAGATCCCTGTGCAAATGCAGCCGGGAGGGAGGAGGAAGCGCTCTGTCATCACAGCCAAGGTGGGGTCGGTATCCTTAGGGACACACTGGCTGCTAAAAGCTGTTAAGGACCCGAGCCCCGGCTTTCTGAGAGCCCAGGAGTGCTGTTTAACCCCTCCTGAGTGCCAGGGAGCTGATAGGGATCCCTGGATTCCAGCAGCCTCGTCGTGGTACCTCCTGTGCTGCTCCAAAGAGCCCGGGGATTGGATTTGTACAGAGAGGACGGAGCCGGGATGAATTATGCCCGTGATGAGCTCTTTCCAGCTGAGACAAGCTCGGCAGCAGGATCTCACACTTCCCACCCTGCTGGCAGCCAAATCCACGCGGAGATCCTCTCCCCTCCTTCTCCCAGCCCCGGCTGGGCTCGGTGGCTCGCTGCACGGGGACCCTCGTGGTCCTTGGGCAGTGACTGCGCCGTGTGAGCCAAAAAGCGGAGCCTCCACCCTGCTGGCCGAGCCGTGCCGAACTTGTCTCAGCTGGAAGCCACTGTTTGCGTGTTTTCCCATAGCCGCTGGAATCTGTCTGATTCCAGGCTGAGGTGTGACACGCAGCTCCCCAGCTCCTCGATGTGAGCTCGCCCGCTGGGGTTGGATTGTCTCCCGGGTGCTGAATTATCCAAGGGAGACGCACGGGTTTTTCCTTCACCTTCGTGGGGTGGCATCCCAGGATTGGGGCTGCATGTGGAGTGTAAGGCCTCAGGCACGCAACATTTGGGGCTGAAGCAATCCTTTTGCTGGGTATTGACCCAATACCTCTTCTCACAGCCCGAGGTGGGAGCTGTGCCGGGCACAGGGCAGGAATTCTGTCATGCAGCAGCATTCCCTGGATTCCTGGGTCATTAAACAGCTCCGAGAAGCTCCAAGGTTATTATCAATTATGCTGGTATCTAGATTAGTCCTTGCTCTGTCACCTTATCTGCAACAGAGCCATAAAGCTGGCCTTTGGGATTCTTATCTCCTCACTTGGATCAAATCCCAAATCTTGGTTATGCACTAAGTTGATCTCATCTGCACCAGGCATCCCAAAGCTGCCAGCAGCTCTGCACAGGGCTCAGGGTGTAAAACCAAGACCAGAATCCTGATTTGCTTCATCCAAAGCCCTCTGAAGCCAGCTCTTTCCAGGAAATACTGATTTCACTCAAAGCACATCGAAGCCATGCGCTTCCAATGGAGGGGACAGGAAAAATGCCTTTTGATTTCCAAACCTTCAGGAGCTGAGCTCCAGGTGGGGACAGCCTGTTCTCCCAAGGAACAGCCTCATCACAATTCCTTATCTGTCTCTGTGAAAAAGAGCAGAAATAGCAGGGAAAAAAACCAAAACAAAACAAAAAACAACCTGAAGAATGATAATCTCAGAAATTAGAGGTTTGACTTGGCTACCTTGGTGTTTTTTCCACACCTATCCCCCCCCCCCAAAAAAAACCCCACAACCAGAAGCTCCCGAGTGGTTTTAAAGGGGAGCTGATAAAAATAGACACTAATAATGTACAAACCACATGCAACAGTGGGTGAATTCAAAAGTTTACAGTGAGTATGAGGCTCGGGGATCTAATCTGGGCCATGTTTGTGTGATTCTCTTGAAGGCAAGTCTGCTCAGGACTTTTGTGAACACTAGATCTTAGACAATTGTTGTCTGAGTCTTCCCTGGGTCCATCTGAGCTTCCTGCCCGTGCTTTCTCCTGGATTTTTTCTGTTGGCCATCACTTAGGAAGATGCTGAAATAGAAAGAATAGGTGAAAATATGTTAAATACACACACTGTGCGAAGACACAACTGTGTCACCGCCCTGCTCCCGTTTCCTATCTCAGCATATTGTTTTTTCCTCCTGTTTGGGCTCCCCTTCGAGTCAGCTCCATCCAGCTGGAGAGGCAGAGGCTTCCTGGAGGTCTTTTTAGTGGAAATCTCTTACTCTGAATTAGATTTTTGGATCAGGTTATGGATCAAGCTTTCCTTCTTCACGCCAAATTTTGTCTGCTACTGCTAAAGCATCCCTATAGACCTTTGTCAATTTAGTGACCGATAGGAATAAGTAATACCCTCAGTATTATTATTATAAACAAGCTTTGAATGAAATCCCTCAGTGGATAATTTTGGCTGGTAAAGTAGAGCTGAACCCTGATTTATTGGAAGCTTTACCTGAGAGGGGTTTTGCTGTTTTTTGTTCCAGTTTACTTATTTATCTATCAAAACTCTTGGAGATTTTAGTGTTTTTAAATGATGGAAGTCTTGGAGCACTTGGAACAGCAATTTCCTCAGCGCGGGGTCCAATGTGACGGCACCTAACGCAGGGAGACCTGGGCCATGCGTGGGATTGCTCATTTTCCTTGCATTAAATCTAATCCTTATGAAAACTTTGCTAGAGCCAAACATTCAACCACATGTTTAAGCACGTGGGACATCCTGTCCTCACATTCTTGCTTGTGTCTCATCGATCCATCTCTCAGCTGGGGCTTCGGGTAAATCGGGAGCAAATGGAATTGACCCAGGAGGGAGAAAAGGAAATTTCCAGCTTCTCACCACCTGCCCTATTTAGCAGAGTGAGTTAAAAGGCTGAAAACCTAAAAAAACCCCTCAGTGATCAGACAAGAGTGGAAATGCAGAAAACAGCAGCGTTTGGTGTTGTTCCAAGGATTAAAAGCAGAAAATTTATGGATGAAGTGGGGAGATTCCTAAATAGAAGTAGAATTGAAGCCTCCCTCACCCAAAATTGTGTTTATAGGTGCCACAGTGGCTTGGAAGTGAGGTTTTCCCAACCACTGACAGATATCTGGTTACTGGCAGAGGCAGGATGCGCACCTCTGCAGCTCTTGTAAAGAACATACACCCAGTGATCCATCAGCAGCTCCCCACTGAAATACAGCTCATTCACGAATAATCCATCACCTACGTGTCAACAGCCTTGTCCTCAATTCCCTGATGGAATGGCTGTTTCCATGGATGTGCATGGTGATGTTGTTCCCACTTCACAGGTAGGAAATTGAGGCAAACCGAAACGCCCCCCCAGTCCCATGCTCACACCTTAATAACTACATCACCCTCTCTCCTAATTAAAGTAATTTACTGACAGAATTGATCCCTGTGCACGCTGGGATGATTATTATCTCAAATCTAGCGTTGGGACAGTTTCATAACCCACCCAATCTGTCAAAGCTGAAGGTTCTCCATCCCCAACGAGAAGGATGAGGATTTTTGTCACTCAGTGCTCACGAAATTCCTGTGTGTGCTTAATCCAGAGCTGTGAGCCTGAAATTGAAACTACCACTCTCAAGGTAAAACACACATTAAAAAAAAAAAAAAATGAAGAAAGAAAGAAAGAAAGAAAAGAAAAAATCTGGGGAAAATCTGCTGCAGTTCTGATTGGCAGTGTTTGATGATTAAAAACATGATTCATCCAAAAACAACCCACGCCTTTCAGTCTGTTCCCAGAGCTCTGGCGCCAACCGAATTCTGGGTACCCAAGAGACATTTCTGTCCTGTCACAGCAAGCAGCATCGGAATTGCAGCGAGGCAATCCCTTCCCCTGTGCTGGCACAGGGCTCCTTTCACAACGGTGACACAAAGTGGGTCCAGTCCCACTTACAGGAAAACCTCGGGTGCAAAAAGCCTTTGATGAGCAGGATGCTGCTGGACAATGAATGAAAGGGCCACGGCTGAGGCGTTTTTAGTTGAAGACCCTTGCTGATAAGTGATTAGATGCTCTCAATAAAAAGGCGGTGCTAAAAGGATCAAGGAGGAAAGTCGGGTGCTGAGTGGGAGCAATTTGCCGGTGAGAATCAACATCCCTATTCCTGTAAGGCTGGAGAGGCCTGGCAATTCCAAGGCATAAATCCCTTTGAGGCTTGCCACATCCCCCGGTTTCAGCCGACACTGGGATGGGTTAAAAGCAGGAGGGGCAGCATTGTAAAGCCCTGATCTTATCCAAGTCTCACCCAGCTCGCTGTTTATATGGTTGTAGATATATTGCATCCCATTGTCTGAGGCAGAAGCTGGTGCTCAGCCCTTTGAGGGCTCGTGGGGAATGCCCCTCTGATCAGGGGATTTTACAGCACTCGGTGATAGGGGACTTTGTGGCCTGGAGCCGTGGAACATCTCGGGCCTGATCGTGTCAGATTCCTTCCCGAAAACAATGAGGAGCTTGAGTCACTACATGGGTGGGAAACCTCCAAGGGAATCTCGGTATGACTCTGTATCTTCAGCACCATTAGGACAGTGAGGGCTACACCTGGTGGCTCCTTTGTCAGGTCTAACAACCCCTGCTTGAGTTAGAGCATTCAAAAAGGGTGGCATTCCCTAAAATTCCTGTAGCTCACATTCAGACCTCAGCACTTAAACCTCAGAGGATTTTATTGGGACCTACTGTAATGTCAAAGATCAAGTAAGGAATGAATAATTTGGGTTAAAACTTTGGTTCTGAGCACCAGGGTGAAGTTTGGTGATATTCAAAGTATCTGTGTGTGTGACTTGCTTCAGTGCCGTGTCCGATATCCTCCTCTGTGAAGGGAAGGATGATGAGGCAGATGGTGTGAATCACTCATTCCTCTCAGATTTGGGTGTCCTTCTGCTTTTCCAGGCCTTCTCCAGCCTTTCAGTGCACCTGGATGTGGCATTTTGGGTCCTGCGCTGGGTGCTGGGTTATTCCTTCCTCCTTTGGGCTCGCTCCCCTGCCCTGCTGTGCTCAGCATTCACATCCTGGGGATCAGTCCCAAAATCCCCAAATCCCCACATCCTCATGGAGCCTTGAGGTGGCTCCTGTCACTGCCACAAGCCTGGCTTGGCACCTGGGGCATGGAGGTGGCTTTGGGTGGAGACATCCTGACCCCTCTCTTGGCGCTGCTGCCCTGCCCGTGTCCTCCACTCTCACCCCTCCAGTGTTTCCATGTCCTTCATTGCTTTTTCAGCAATGGTGTGGTGGAGATTTTTGAGCTGTTGGTAAGTTCAATAGCAGTGAGAGGATCTCAGGGAGTTCTGGCTAAAACCAGCCTTGTTTGATGGCACTTGCTCGGCAGAGCGATGTTGGCAAGTTCTCAGCTCCCCGTATATTTCTTTTGTGCTGTGCTGATCCTAAATATGACCACTCTGAATTCTTTACTCCCTCTTTTTCTCTGTATTCTGACTAAAAATGCCGTGCCAGCATGACCTCTGTTTAACAATCTGATTTGAAAATCGCATGAAATTAGTTCTCCATAGAACTGTGGTTCTTACAACTAATTATATTACAACTCTTCCATCCTCTGTGGGTTCAGTCTTGTATCATCCATTTCCCTTTTGGGCCAGATAACAGATTTACAGTTATTCATTTGCTCTTTAACAGCACAGTGGATTCCTAACCTATTTGGCATTCTCTCGTTTTCCATCATCACTCAGAGATTTATTACGAATGTTAACAGTAGTTACCCAGAAATATCCGAGATTCCCTTCCTTCTTTATCTCCTTGTTTATCTCCGGGAGGTTAATATATTATTAGGGACTACAAATGTGTGCATGAATATCTCTGTATGTTCTCTAACAACACACTAAACAGTTATTTATTGGTCATCCTCGTGTTCTTAGCACCACTTACCATGGATTATCCACTGTGGGCTTTCCTTATCACTTATCTGCCTCATTGTGTCCTGATTTATATTCAGAATTTCCCACTCTTCTCGCCTGGCCTTTGAGTGCACGCAGGAATGGGGTGAGTGAGGTTCATGAGCATTGCTAGGAGCTGATGGATCACTTTTAAACCACCCCATTGGGGTTTCACCTACCTGTATTTTCTTTTTTTTGGTAAGAGTGAAGGTGAATTAGGGAACTGCACTGAACTTTTCTTAAATCTCTCATGCTCTACCTGCACAGACTTTTCTTTCGCCCTCCCACTGTAGTCCAGTGCTCCTGTGTCGCTGTCCCGGTAGAATCATTGATTTCTCAGAACCAGGAACTACATCCTCTTTTTTAATCTTTTACCAAACCAAACCAAAAAAAAAAAAAAAAAAAAAAAAAAAAAAAAAAAAAAAGAAAAAAAAGCTTTCGAAACTTTTCTCAGAACCCTCCCAGCCCCTCTCGTTCTGCACCTCGCCTCTCAGGATCTTCCCCATTATTTATTATTGTGCCTTAGCAAGTTGCCAGTTCCAAGGAAGTGGAGAGGTTCCTTGTCCCGAGCACTGCGTGTGCACATAGCGAGAGACAGTCCCTGCCCCGCAGCACTTCAAATCTAATCTAAAGAGACAGAAAAAAAGGTGGGTGAAATGAAGAATTATTAGTATGGCACGACGTTAGCAACTCCTTACCCCGGATCCCTGGCAGCTTTCCAACCCCCAAAAAGGACAGGAGTGCAGGTATTTCTTTTCAAGGTAAGAGCAGCGCAGGGGGTTTTTGTGGTGGAAAGTTCTCCACCCTGATTTTGCCACAGAGGAAGGTGTTTTGGTTTTTTTTCCTGGGCATTTGACATGTTTGAAGCAGAGGTCTACCAGAGAAGAGGCAATGGCTGTGAGCAGCTGCTGAAGGCTCTCTTGTGTCAAAAAAAGAAAGAAAGAAAGAAAAAAAAAAAAAAGACATAAAATCCACATTTCTGCAGCTGGGAAACTCAAGGGAGCATTCCCCTTCTCCCTGTCGAGATTTGACATGTGTGGACACAGACAAGGAGCGGGGTTTGCTTAGGCAAAGCACCAGTGCTGACTCTTGCTATTCTGCTAACTGCTCTTCATTTTCTACTTACTGCTGCCTCCCATCCTACCTCATTCCTGGCCCCTTCTCCCTTTCTTTCACCCCTTCATGTCCTGCCTGAATGCAGAAAACGAGCTTTTTACAGCAGGAAACCTCTCCCTGACGCTTCTCCACCGAGCTCTTTAACACAATGGGAGCCCTAATCTCAGACTCAGGTTCGAGGCATAACAGTAATAATTATTGTTGTTATCGTTGTAATAACAGCGATGGAAAGATTTAGAGAAAGCGGAGGGGGGGAAAAAAATGTTGCTAACAGCAAGGGAAAATTACCCTGATCCTGGAAAGAGGTTTGTATCAGCAACTTTTAATCACCAGATAGGCTTCCTCTTCCAGGGCGCGGTGATGCGAGAGTCTGGGCGCTCCGGTTGTGCTCCCCGATGGAGCATGTGCTGGGAGCTGTGTGAGTGGGTGCGAAAAAGGGCTTTTCCAAAACTCAAGAAGACGGGGAATGGACTGCGGGCATCTGCACAGGTCCTTCAGTGGGCAGCGGCCCAGACCTCGCGGCCGGAGAGGTCAAAGCTTGGCCGCTTGGCTTGTGGGGCTCGGAGCTTGGGGTTAAACAGCCAACGTGGGCATGTGGGGCTTTCTCCCTGTCTCCTTTCTTTGGAGCGCAGCAGATAAATAGCTCCAGGTGAAGGCCTGCACATTCTTTATGAAGCAAAACGTGCTGTCGGTGTAAGGAGGCGAATGTGTGGCCCGGGGCACCATGTGCAATGTAATGTGTCTCGAGTCCCTTGCACGGGCTTGTTTGAAATATGTGTCAATAACACCAGCAGCAGTTTGCTGCTCAGAGAGGAAAGGGAGGCGAGCGTGCTGGGGAGAGGGAGAGGGGAAAGCAGCGTGGGGTGGAGGGCAGGTAAGTCCCCATCCTCCCCCTCCAGCCTCCTTGAAAATCCCAAATCTTCTCCTGCTCCCACTCCCTGTTCCTCGGTGAGATCACCCTCGTTACAGTGAATACCCAGCACAGGCACTTCCAGGGGGCAGCCAGTGTATTTACTTACAAACTCATTCTTACAGCAGAAGCAGTAAATAATCTCTTGCAGGGACAGGGTGAAGCCTCTAATTATTATTTTTAAGGGTGTAAACCAAACCCAGGTTAAAATATATATATATATATATATAATATATATATATATATATATATATATATATATATATATATATATGGGGGACTGAGTGTCTTCCTCTTCTTGCTTCCTGTCCTAGACAGGATTCAGATCCCAGAGATTTCAGCAGAGCCAAAATTAACACCTGCAAGCCCCACGTGTGGAAAGTCATGGTCCCCCTGTACAAACCTCTTTGCCACCACTGCCACCAGAGACTGCCTCCAGCAGCACCCGCAGCTCCCCCAGGGAGGATGGGTCAGCACATCCCTGGGGGAACCACCAGATTCCCCATCTCTGGGTATCTCTGGATCAAGAGTGGGCACCTTTCTGGGAGAGGTGATTCAGCCACGGCCAGTGGTGTAGAGGAGATGAGTTAATGGGTGGTCTGACCTGGTAATTACATACGTTGATGAATCTGTAAGATTACGGTGCTGTTGGAAGGGAGCTCGGCAGAATCGCTGAGCTTTTGTGACTGCCTGCCACCAGTTCCCCTGCCCCGGCTGAGGAAAATCACCTCACAAGGAGGCGAGTGAGTGGGAAGGTGCTGAATCTTCAGTGGAGAATTTTGTGTCTCAGTGAGAATGTCCCTGGCTTGGTCTACAGTGGGAGTTGCTGGGCTCTGGTCTTTGCTCCTGTATTTGTTATAATTCCCATGGGAATTTGTTCTAATTCCCACTTCTCCTCTAATCAAGTCTCTCTGGAGCTCAGAGCCCAACCTTTGGACGAAGGGTTTGCTGCAGGTGGGTACAAACCTCTTGTTCATCACCTGAGGTCAAGGTGGGATTCATCCCACTGGACACCTGCGCTGCCGGTGACTCCCACTTGAGGTATCACAGGATCAAAGAATGGTTTGGGTTGGGAGGAGCCTTAAAGATCATCCCAATCCACCCCCTGCCATGGTCAGGGACACCTTCCACTGTCCCAGGCTGCTCCAAGCCCTGGCTTTGGACACTTCCAGGGCTGCATTACGCTTTCATGGCCAGTGGAGTCCAGCACTAAACTGGACCTAACTCCATGACTTAACTTCTAATTGGAACTGGTATCTTGACTAGGTCAAATTCCTTGTCTCCTGATCGTGTCCGGTTCTTCCCACTGGACACACGGGACACATGGGATGGCTGTGTTTAGCCTTCCACAGCAGCTGAACCCCACGGATGGGGCTGAGGGAGCCACATCGAGGCTCCCTGTCCTGGTGTAGATTCCCAGAGGTACCTGAGACACCCAAGCAGGGCTGGAGGCCACTGCACGGCTCCTACAGGGATCCTGTGGCACTTGGGAGCCAGGTTTGATCCTGGAAGGGTGTGAGATGTCCCCGTGCACTCAACCAAACCGACCCTCCCTGGAGGTATCTCACCAGCTTTGGGAGGCCTGACCCACCCTGCTCCGAGCTTCTGATTTTTGAATGTTATTAGCCAATATTAGCAGGACAAGGAGGTGTAAGGAGGAGTTCCTTAAGGGCACCCTCGATGTTTCTGGTTGATACTTGGGTGCACCAGAGCGGAGAAATATTCAATCAAGCCTCCCAACAGGGACAGAGGGAAGTGTCAATAGGTGTCTGTGCGTGGATACTGGCAGGAAGGGACAGAGAACATCTGGTGGTGGTGGCACCAGGGGTCAGCATCTTCTCGTGTTCATGGCTTTGCTTCCACTGCCACTTTCAGCCTTGCAGTTGAGCAATTCCTTCCAGAGAAAGCGTCCTCTCTGTCCTCCTGGCTGGGGATGAATGGGGTGATGTCCTCTAAGTGAAGAGCTTAGGGACCTTTAAACCCCTGGAGTCTTTGTGCTGTCAAATCTCCAGGTGTTCCTGCTCAGTGTAAAACAACTGAGCTCTCCTTATTCCTGCTAAATCCCTTTCTGTCCCTCTGAACCTCAGCAATAATTTGCGAAACGGAGTTCCATTAATTAATTAGTTCAGCGTTGTAATAAACCCCGGAGTTGTGCTCTGAGGCAGTAGTTACAGAGCCTCTGTACCATTTAGTGTGCAATTCCTGTAAAATTCCTTTAAAAGTGAACTTTCTATTTTTCCAGGCAGTATGGGCAGCTGAAAAATCCTATATTGCTTACTTTAGGGGAAAAAAAAAAAAAAAAAAAGTCATAAAATCTTCAGTGATTTGTTCAGTTAAATATTTCCGACCAGTCAAAATATCTCCTTTAGGTTCCTACTTTTCCGCATTCTGATGCATTCTCACTGGCACAGGATGCCCGGAGTGGTGGTGGGTGCCATCCCTGGAAAAGTCCATGGTGAGGTTGGATGGGGCTCTGCTCTGGCTGAAGAAATTCCCCATTAGGACAAGGGGGCTGGAGTAGGTGACCTTTGAAGTTCCCAGGCAAACCATTCTTACACAAGCCATTCCATGATTCCCTAATTCTGAATTTAGGGTCTAGGAGCACCGGGAAGCTGAAAGCCGGGGAGTGAGCAGCCTCTTTGACGGCTCCTGCAGCTCCTTGGTGAGGCACAGCTGCTTCTCCCATGGTTGCTGCGGCTGCTCTGGCTCCTCAGACCCCACGTGAGATCCGTGGATGGATTTGCCTGTCTCCAGTGGAGCTCCCTTCCCACAGAATGGTTTTGTCACCCTTCAGATCTCCTGTGTAACCCAGTTATGCCCGTTGCATAATCCCCCAGCTCCATCGGTTCTTTGGCTCTGCGGGGAACGCAGAGAAATCCAAGCTGGAAGGAATCCATCTGCCAAGCCTAGTGACCCTGCAGCTTTATTATTATTATTATTATTATTATTATTATTATTATTATTATTATTATTACTATTAGGAGGAGGAGGAGGAGGGCTCGTCTCTGGTTTCTAAAGTAAACACAGGTGGTATCTTGGCAGAGGAACGTGCAGCAGAAAGCTGGGATCGCTCTCCCAAATTCTTGGCCACTTCCCTCGCTGTGTGTCAAAGCTGGTATCTTCGCCGAGCAGTGATCACCCCTGCACGAGCTGATCGCTATCTGGCAGCCTGTCTGCAGCTCCCCAGCCACTCTCAGGAAGAAATCATTAAGGCTGGGACGCTGCTCAGGGAGAGGTGCAGGTGCTGCTCCTGCCACCCGGAGAAATTCCCGAGCCCTTCCATGCCCCCAGCACTGAGGGGTGGTCTGCTCTTCACCCAGGATCTTATTCCATCCCCCCAAGTCAAGAGATTTGGGGTAGTTTATGTTGTCCCAAGGACAGCTCCCTACCCACTTTCTTTCCTCAAAATCTTTCCCCTCCGTCCCGCAGTGGGGACGGTTCAGAGCAAGAGAAGGGTTCGAGGTCACCTAATTGTGGCCAGGACCTGAAGGGAGCCACAAGAAAGATGGAGATAAACTATTTACAAGGGCCTGGAGTGAGAGGGCAAGGGGGAATGGCTTCAAACGGAAAGTGAGTAGGGCTGGATTAGATGTTAGGAAGGATTTCTTGCCTGTGAGGGTGGGCAGGCCCTGGCACAGGGTGCCCAGAGAAGCTGTGGTTGCCCCTGGATCCCTGGAAGTGTCCAAGGCCAGGTTGGAGCAGCCTGGGATGGTGAAAGGTGTCCCTGCCCATGGCAGCAGGCTGGAAGGGGTGGGCTTTAAGATCCCTTCCAACCCAGGACATTCTGGGATTCTGGGATTCTGGGATTCTGGGATTCTGGGATTCTTCCTCTTCCCCAGTTTCTTTGCCATTCATCAGCCTGACCCCTTCCAGATGTTTTCCATCCAGGCACTGCCTCTCTCCACCCTGGAGGACAGTTCTGTTCCTCTGAGGAACATCGAGGCACCACGTCTGCCAAACCCCTTGGAGAAGGAACCCTTTGAGCCCCGGTTCCCGGAGCGAGAACACCAGACCCCAGCAGGATCAGGGAGAGGAGCCTGCAGAGGAAAGCTTGGTCCTTCCCTGTTCTGACTGGTGCTGCACATGTGGTGCCATAATGCTCTGGCTGTGGTTTGGGAATTTAGAGCAGCTCTGGAAGAAGCTTTCATGTAAATCACCTTTTTTTTTTTTTATCACCCAGGAGATTTGGATGTTGGGTGGCCTCTTATTTGAGAGTCATAAAATCATGGAACGATTTGGGTTAGGAGGGACCTTGAAGATCATCTCATTCCCACCCTGCCATGGGCAGGGACAACTTCCACCATCCCAGCTGCTCCAAACCCTGTCCAGCCTGGCCTTGGACACTTCCAGGGATCCAGGGGCAGCCACAAATCTCTGGGAATTCCATCCCATGGTCTCCCCACCCTCACAGCCAATAATTCTTTTATAATACCTAGCCCAGATGTATATAAGTACATATATATGTGTGTGTCTTCTTTTCTCCAAAACATAAAACCTTGAATTAACTTCAGGTCGTTATCGCTGTCGAGGGGTTGCCAAAATGAGGGACTCTTGTTTAGCAACCCAAGAAGATTAAGCTGCCCTGTGGCTGAAACCTCCCTGCCTCTTCCCTTCACAGCAGGATGAACTTTGGGCTGAAGGAGATCCAGCACATCCATTTCAGTAAACAGGAGGTTTACAATGGTAGAAGTAATGGTGAAGCCAGGCACTGGTAAAATTCAGCAGTGTAAAGCAAATTAAACCTTTCCCTTCCCTCTCTGCACCGGGTTTTATTGCGGTTGTTATTCTTTCTGCTGTGAGAGATGATCTCTGAGAGAGAATTTTTCTCTCTCTCAAGGTGTATACAAATGCCAGGACATCCACTGGCATTTTTCCTGTACCTCTGAGCGACTCATCAGTCTGTACCTCTTTAATTTTACTGAGATCTAGCTGAAACATGTCAAGGAGCCATGAGGATTTTTTTCCCATGCAAAGCAGTTTCTTTGCAAAAAAAAAAAAAAAAAAAAGAAATCCAGTTGTTCTGTTGCAGCAGAAATTGCACATTCATTTGAGAAAAAAATTGTTTTATAAGCAGTAAAATAAGTTTGAGCTTTGGTCTCACGGCAGCCTTGTTGCTGTTTCAGTGCTAAGTAAGAGTTGTTTTCTCTTTAGACTCTGGTGTTGTGTCCTTTCTCCATGTGGATTTTTTATTGTCTATTGCAGCTCATCTTTTGCTGCAGCTCTTCCCAAAGAGAGGGAAGGAGCGGGTGAGGAGCTCTCTGCCTTCTGCTGCTTTCCACATTTTCCTAAAAGCTGGAACACAGACCAGAAACGTATTTCTGGAGGAGAGTTTGTCCTTCCCGACCCCCTCCCATGCAGCTGGACCAGGACCCAGACAAATATTCCCCTCATTCTCTGTGGCAGAAATGTCCTCTAGGAAGGTGTAAGATGTGTTTACGTCTGTTTATGACCCTGGAACAGCTGATTCCCTATTGATCAGCCCTTGGCTTCGTTCAGAGGCATGGAATGAGGGGAGAATTGTGAAATTGTGACATTTCAGACCAAAGGAGGAGCAGATTCCGTGATGAATGAGTGATATGAAAGGAAGCACAACCATAATTTATTGCAAAGTGCTTAGAAGGTATTTTGATGGATAGTGCAAGTAGATGAAAAGCTCTTTCGGGTTAGGGATTTTTTTTTTTTTTTTTTAAGTTCATTAGTTCAAAGTGAAGCAACTTTTTCACGGTAGCAAAATCAGGCACGTGATCAGAAATCTCTTTTTTCCAAAAAAAAAAAAAAAATCAAAACATTTCATTTAACTTTTGAGGTTCTGAGTATTTTAAGGTAAACATAACAGATGTTTACACAAAATAGAATTGTTTGCAAATCCGCCCTTCTTAGAACTGCTATTTTTACATTGGTCAGAAAAATTAATCCTATTGTGAGTGCTTGGCAAAGGTTCCAAACTCAGAAGATTTCAGGGTGGGTATTTTTTGTAGTGTAACAAAATTTTGCCCATTCCTAGCCTGCAGTTTCAGCACAGATGAAAAAATTATGTAGGAGTTTTCCCTTCCTCAGATGTTTAAGATTTGGACACAGTGACAGTGAGAAATGGCAAAATTCCCGATGTAACTGGAGCTGTGCTGTGGGTCTGCAAAGGAAACAATCCCTGAGGTTGCCCAATCCAAACTTCTAATTTGGTATCGATAATTAAATTAAATTAAAAAAAAAAAAAAAAGAAAAAGGCACACGCAAGTGTGACAACAAGTTCCTTATTGACTGCCTGGGTGCAATAAAAGCCCTTGAACACCTTTTCAATTTTAAATATGTGCTCAAGCCCCATTGATTCCAGTGTTAACACGAGGCACCAGATGAAGTGCTTCTCTAAATTCAAGGCTTCCTGCATTTTCCTTAGGAGTATTTTATGACCAGAACAAAAAGTAGTTGTAGGATTCATTAGAGGGAAAAGAAAAAAGAAAAAAAAAAAAGAAGAAGAAAAGAGAGAGAGAGTGCAAAAGGAAGGAAAAACAAAGAGGAGGAAACTTTATGGCTCCGTAAACAGCTGTAAGCAATGTCTCTGGTCGGGTCAGACCGGTCTGGGTTGACAAGGCAGTGTCTCCAATTATATAGCATGCTGTAGCCTGTAAAAATGAAATCAATTTGTTATTTTTCTGGGAGAACATTATAGCGTGAGTTCACACATTTGGTGAGCCTGATGAGTCAGTGAAAGCCAGAGGAGGAACTCGCAGACCTCTGTGCTTGCACAGCTGAGGGTCTGTGCGTGTTCAGCGCAGCCCAGCGCACACTCACAGCACCTTCCTGGAGGAGAGGGTGAGAAATGGGAGCAATTGCTTCGTCAGAGCAGGGGACAGTGAAAATCCTCCCGCTCTTACCCAAAACTCAAAGCAACGGCGCTTTCCACCCGTGGCTCTCGCTTCAAAATTGGCTTCATCACGGAGGAGTTTCAGGATAAAATTCCCCCGAGCACTTAAGCACTTAAGCAATTTAGAAGTCCAAATCCAATCTTTGCAGGGATCTGAGGTCTTTGAGCCCAGTCCTCCAAGGTATTTAGCACTGACATAGCCCAGGCCAGACCTCAGCGCAGGGGGATGAGCCTTAATGAGAGGTTTGAAACCACAATATGTACTTTATATTGCTGATCATTTAAAAAATGTTCAAGTTGGGATGCTCTAGGGGTGGGGGGAGCATTAGGACTAGCCACAGTCCTAATTATTATTGAAATTCAGAGTAGGAATCTAAATATCTTCGCTTTGTGTAGGCATTTTTCATTGCCTAATATGTTGCTTTATCCCTTCCCTCCATTCCCTTAATTTAGCACACCTGACCCAGAAAATTAGAGCTATTTTCACCTAAAACTCCACTCCAGTGCCCAAGTTATATAAGCATTGTGCTGGGGAGAAGGAGGCAGGTTCCTTTCCGGGCCGGCCAGCCGTTGCCTCACGAACACACATTCTTTCCATTTGTCATGAAACCCTGAGAGGGGTTAGGCTGGGAGAAGTCAGAAGCAAAAGGCAGCGAAGGTGTTTACATGAAACTTCAAATTACTCCCCTTTCATTTGCAAGTAACTGTTGTTCCTCGTCCCGGGTAAATTTATCCATCAGCAATATCATTAGATGAGTTCATTATAACCACGAGATTTACAGCACTCATAAACTGCAGTGTAGGTGGCAGATTAAAATGTTAAGGCTTTATGCATCTCTAAAACCCTGCGCTGCCACATCCTGGCACATTCCATGAGGTAAATGGAGCTGGATGGAGGCAGATCTCAGCCGGGGAGACCTCCGGGGAGAAGCCCCAGATGTAGGATGCGGTGTGGAAGCAACACCAGGGTCATTGGGACCCGGATCCAGGCTGGAAAACGTGGTTTGAGGGGCCATTATTCTGCTGCCTGGGTTGTTTTTCAGATGACATGTGTAGCAAAGGAGTTAATTGCCTTGGGTGATTAAAGAGTTCCAAAGACTTTTTCCAAGGAACTGGGTTGTTAATACTTGTATTCTCTCCTCCTCTGTTCTGTAGATCCTAAGGGAAGACAAAGTCAAAGCAGCATCTCTTGCACCCGGAGTGGAAGGTGCTGAGTGTTGTGGTGTGCCTTAGTTCCTGTGGGAATTTGCTGTCCTGGCCAAACCTCAGCTCAGGGAATTTTGCTTTCTTAGCACCCACTTGGAGCTGCCATCGAGCTCATTATTTTTCATAATCCAGCCTCAAACTACTCTTAAATAAGCTGCCGTGGTCCGCCTTAGAGGTAGCAAAGACTTTCCTTGGCCTCCTCTTCCAGCTCTCCAAGGATTTCTGAGATTCTGTGGGGGGGGAAAAAAAAAAAAAAAAAAAAAAGGTGTCCAGTTTATACTCCTCATTTTTCCACAGCCAGTGCTGCCTCCTGGGCATCTCCAGTGATTCAGCCCACCTATCTGAGGCATCTCTCTCAGGATGGGCCGAGTTGCCCTCCGGAGATGCTGATCTTGCTCCACGGACTCCGGTAGACGGAGAGCTTGGCCGAGATTCCAAACTTTTAAATGGTCAAAGTCGGGTGAGGTGAGTCCCACGCTCTGAGATCCTCTGATGAAAGGTGCTTGGAGAAACGCGGCGCTGCTGCATCATCACCATCGCCACTGCTGTTGTTAATACAGGGCAAGGGTGAGGGAATTATTGTGGGAGAAAAGTCACCTCCGTGCCGGCGTGTTTGCAGGATCGGACTCGGCCACAAAATTATGTGCTTACTCTCGGGGTTGGAGGAGAGAAAAGGATTTAAATATAGCCCTCGTGCTGTACTCAGAGGTGAACGAAGAGGTGTCCAACAAGAACAGTTAACCCAGTAGGTTGCAGCCTCTTTCTTTTCCAGGCTGGAAAAAGAAAAATCTGGAAGGACAGACACCTGTGCCGTGAATTTAAAGATGTCTAGCAGGCTGAGATTTCTATTTGTGAACCTCTTTGGAACATCTTAGCCTTGATAGTGAGATGCCCAGAGCCAAATGTGGAAGACCCCACTGCAAGCAATGTTGCAGAGACTCATAATTTCTGAATTAAAGTATGACACTTCTATAGACTGCTTAAACCTAAGCTTGATTCTTACCGGTCCATGCAAAACAAAAAACAACCCCCAAACTGAAAAAAATATCTTCCATCAGAATCAGTTACTTGATTCATGTCTTCTAGAGCCAAACCTATCATTTTGCTGATCTGTGTTAAGGTGGTTTCCAAGTTTTCAACTAAAACATCAATTAAAATTTTTGTTGTTGTCCACATTTTGTAGTTGCTTGGGTTTGGGATAGCTTCAACCCAATAGAAGGAAACCACTTTGATGCAGGAGGGACATTAGTGAGCAGAACAATTCCCTTTTCCATTTAAAAAAATGGGGAGTGACAATTTCCACTTCCTTTCTTTTCATCCTAAAATTTCTCTAGGTTTTATTTCCACAGTAAAACAGAGGGGGGGGAAAAAAATCACAGCATATGCCGGAATATTGGTAATTTCTGTGAAAAATAAGTTCCTTCAGTGGATGTAAAATTAGAAGTTTTTCTGCCTGTCCACCTGCCTGGCCTCTGGGGTGGTGGTTCAAACCATAGAATCATAAAACCATAGAATGGCCTGAGTTGGAGACAGATTAAAACCCATCCAGTTCCACTCCCTGCCGTGAGCAGGGACACCTTCCACCATCCCAAGGTGCTCCAAGCCCTGTCCAGCCTGGCCTTGGACGCTTCCAGGGATCCAGGGGCAACCACAGCTTCTCTGGGCACCCTGTGCCAGGGCCTGCCCAGTATCACAGGGGAGAAATCCTTCCTAATATCTAATCCAGCCCTACTCTCTTTCGATTTGAAGGCATTCTCCCTTGTCCTGTCACTCCAGGCTCTCGTAAATTGTCTCTCTCCATCCTCCTTGTGGGTGCCTTCAGGCCCAAGAAGGCCACAGTGAAAACACCCTGGAAATCTTCTCTTTTTCCAAGCTGAACAAACATAATTCCCTCAGCCTTTCCGTGCAGGAATGATGCTCCATCCCTTCAATCAACGTTGCAGCTCTTCTCTGGGCTCTCTCCATCGGGTCCTTCCCTGGTGACACAGCAGGTTCAGCTCCATCTGCTGTTCTGGGATATCCTTCCCAGCTCCCAGTTGTCCATGTTGGATGGACACCACCCTTCATCTGTCCTGTGTCAGCCCTGTGTGCTGAGGGTGTGTGGGAACTGATCACAGACCCTGCCCCAGCAGCCCCTCGACATTCGGGGCCGTTAGCCTTTTATGGCAGACTCCATTTTTGGAACTTTCACAGCCTTCCAGCCCCTCATTTCTCAAAAAAATGTGGGTTTAGGCAGCCTCAGATACACGGATTTCATGCTGGTCAGCTTGAGGGGTCGTGGTGCGAGATGAGAGAGGGTCTATTCGGGATGTTGTAGGATGGAGTAGGGGCTGCCCACTCTCCACCTGCTTCCCTGTGAGCCCCTCTGGTGCCAGGAGACGTGAGACAGCCCTTGAGAGGTTTTCCTTACAGCTTTTCACAACCTGACACTTCTCCGGCCATCTTCTCAATTCCAGTATTTTATCGTGAAAACACGTCTTTTTAGACAAACCACCTTACACAATTTGTCCCCTCTTTCATCACGTGGCTGAGATTCTCCCAAGGGATGTGGCACCACAGAGAGGCAGCCAAAATGAGATAGGAAGGAACAGGGACTGAGCTGAACCTCTGGAAAGTTGGATGGATTTTAAGAAGGGATTCGGAGGAGGTGTGGCATCTCGCTCTTAGGGGGTTCCCTGCAAAGGGAGAGGTGCTTAAAGCACCCACAGGAGAACATAAATCCACTCTGTCATGAGCTGATGCACATCCTTTGATTTGACTTCATCAGGGCTGGCTGGACAAAAGGATCAAAGTCACTCCTGGTGCTCAGCTCTCGATATTTGGTGGGATTTAAGTGCACTCAGGGTCTTCTCCTGGGTCGTTTGGCAAGTTGCACCCTTGCTGCTCAGCATTAATAAATGAAGGTATTTTCTACATGTCGGGGACCCCGGAAGGATGTCCCTGGAGGAAGCTGTTGAAAGGCCTCTCCAAAGATGAACGGCAAAACAAAGCTCCTGCAAAGCTCAGGAATGACAGAATTCAGGGAGAAGCAAGCAGGTCTAGGAGTCTCCCCACGCTGCTCCTGATGTGTCAAGGACTTTTGACACGCAGAGAAGGGGGTGACCTTGAAAAGTCAGCAGAGTGGTGCTGTACAGCGAGGTCATCCAGAGCTGAAACATTCTCTTTTTCTGAAAAAAAAAAAAAAGAAAAGAAAAAAAAAATCCCTGAGCAGGTATTTCCTGCATATTTCTCCCTCCTAACCTGGCTGGGGTGTCCATTCCAAGAGGGAGGGTACGTGTAATTTATTAAGAAGGTGGCCAGGTTCTTATTTACAACAGCTCTGCTGAAGGAGCAGATAGATTGAGATAAGGGAAATGAAGAGCTCTCTAGTTGTGTTGGCAAAGAAAAATGCTCACTGGAGGTTGAATTAAACACTTCAGGGCATGCAAGGCTTAAAGATAAGCTAAGAACTTTGGCTGTGGACGTACAGAGCAGTGTTTTCATGGCTCCTCCTGTGCTAATGGGAAGAAAAGCCGGGCTGGTTTGAAAGGAACAACTCTTTGACCCTTTCCCTCGGTTCAGACTTGAGCAGCACCTGTTCTGGGCACCAGTGTGTGTTTGTAAAATCGAGAGCTTCAGGAATTCTCCGGTGCAAAAGGAGAGGTTGAGGGTCAATGCATCCAGGAAGTGTTGGTGCTTAAGGGAATTTGAAGGTGATGCCTGGTTAGACCACAGCAGATGACACTCGGCCCATTTCCCGGCGCCACGTTTTCAGAATTACCCACATGAAGGAGATTGTTTAGGCGGAGAGCTCAGGAGAGTGGAAAAATGCTAATGCCAGGTTTGATCATTGGAAACAGTGGGAAAAAAAAAAAAATGAATGATGGGAGCTATGAGAGAGTTGAGCAACACTGAAATGAGATTCTGATCTTTATAGACTTTCCCAATCTTTTCTTAAAGTTTGGTTGTTGGGTTGTTGTTGGGTTTTTCTGGGTGGAGGAGACGGTTGGAAGGTTCATGCAGTTCCCACCTGATGATCAATAATAATGACAGGGAGCTGAAAGAACTGGGTTCTCCTAAAGATAAATTGACTTTAGAGAGGGAGAAAGTGTTTACACCTGGAAGCAAAGTAGAAACCAAAAGAGGGTGCTCAGGGAGATGTTATCACACTTCAGAGGCTGCGAGCCAGCCAGGAGGAGGAGGAGGAGGAGGAGGAAGAGCACTGTGCTCAGCTCTGATTAACTGCAGAGCCACTGCTCATGGGGAGACGTTTGGAGATTCCATCCTGCACCTTCAGCTGGGAGTCAGGTGGCTCCACGCTGCCCCATGAAAAGCCAAATTTGCGTTACACCCTCTCAGTGCCTGATGACACCTTGAGAACAAGGCTCTTGCTGGAGATTGTCTTCTGCAGATTAAACTCTCCAGACTGTAACGCAGATCAAAGTGAGGTGTGACTGTTTCCCCGCTGTATCAAGCAGGGAGCAGTGTGAAAAAGAAATTAGAGGTATTTCTATATATATATATATTTGGGTTTTTTAATCTTAGATGATCTTCCCAGCAACGGAAACCAATAGTTGAGGGCACCAACCCATAAACTCCTCTTGCTATGACTGATATTTTCATTCTGCCACTGTAGTAACCACCAAAAAGCCCCAGAGAGAAGCTTGAGTTTGGCTGTTCTTATGATTAAAGCTTATGAGGTCGGAATCCTGAACTTCATCAGGGTCTTACTGAAATAGCTCATAAAAATCCTTATGGCTTCCCAACATGGTGCCTGGAGCCTGCCACAGGAGGATGGTAACTCAGGGGATGCTTGTCTTTGTTGGGAGCTGGGGAGGAGACTTTGGAGAGCTTGGGGAAGGATGTTGGCGACTGCAGTTGACACAGAAACAAACTCTGCAGATGTTCCCACCAGAGTTAACTTCAGACACCGGAAAACATCCACATTTTGGACTCTCTGTGGTCAATGGCTGGAGGATGAGTTAGAACTACTAAATTTATGTTCTCCCCCAGAGAATTCAATGAAGGCATCACTCCAGATTGTTTACAGAGATAGGCCCACCTACCTCCCAGTCCTGCAGCTGTGAATACCTCCTAAGTCCCAGTCTTGGGGGGGGGGTCAATGGATTAAAATTTGGGTGTGTGGCACCTTAAAACTCCATCCCCAACAAGGCGACAGAAGCAACTCCCTCAACAAGTCCTCTGAAGCCTGAAATAGTGTTTTAAAAGGCGTCTTTAGCCCAGAAATTGTGGTCCTGTGTTTTGTGTAATATTTAAGAGTGAAACAAAAACGTACACTTGTCATGGGGTCCATTTCACAGACGGCTTCCTGCCAGCTGTGCACCCTGGATTAACCTAAGCTCAAAGAACCCTGCATCTAGCCACTGAGATAAGGAAAATGAGCTTAATGGGTCCTTTCCTCAGTTTTCTCCTGTGGGTTCCTGCAGGAACTTGCCTCCTTCCTCCAGCTGAGCTCTCTACGTGGCCTTCAACACGGGGCTGGACTTTCCTGGGTGGGACTGCTTCCAGGAACCGATCTGTCCTCGCTGTCAGGGATCATGATTCACCCCCAGAATCACTGCCACGGTGCAGACATGCCCCACTCCACCAGTCACCCAGGGGCTTTGAGAGCCTCGCCAGCGCAGCCCAGGTGGGGGCAAGGCCGTGATTCAGCCCAGCCCAAAGCACGCACCTCGGCTGGGCAGGGGAATCGTGGCATGGAAGTGTCTGCTTGTCTTCACCCCCTGATTGCAAAAGCAGCTCGGGGCGAGCAGATCAGCCGGAGGCACCCCCGTCACTCCAGGCGTTGGAATGTGGGGGACAGGGACAGAATTCCGGGTCAGGGTGAGCTGCCTTCCTCCCTTTTAATGCAACGGAAAAACATGGGGCGCTTCTGGAGGGAAGTTCATGCCGTTTGTGTTTCTCTCCCTGGGGTAGGAGGAATTGCCTTCTAATGTTGAGATCAGCCATCTCCCAGGAGCTCAGCAGAGGTGGAAAGAGGCATCTAAGTTTAGGAAATCAGCTGGAAATCCTTTTCTTTACCCACACCTTCCGCCTGGTCCATCTAAAGTTAATTTACTGGAGGGCGCGTTCTTGGCTGAGCTGATTGTCCTGGTTCTAAACTCCTTGGAGCCATTTGGGATCCAGAAATGGATGTCCTTATTTGCCTGGAAAGGGTGGAATTGTAAAGCTTAGTCTGCAGCTAGCAAAGCCCTTGAGATGTGGCTCCTGACCATGTGAATGTCCACCTCCTTTTCACCTCTGTCCCCCTGGACCAGGTCCTCTCCAGGAGAGGAGTTAACTGGCTGCAGGTACCCTTCTCTTTAAAACAAAGACAGTCACCTTAAAATAATTTTTATCCTAGCTTAAAGAACTGCTAAAGCCAAGCTAATTTTCTTCTGGACTTGAGCAACGATAGAATTCTTGTGTTATTTTTTTAAGTCAGAGCGAAAGAGAGTGAGGGCTTTATTCCCTGACGGCCCTGTTGATAATTCAAACACGCCAGGCTGTTCCCAAATGAAAACCACACGGCAAAAAAATGAATGTAAACAGAAATACACACTGCCCAGGCAGGTTCCTCTTTGTCATTAACTCAGGGCAGAAAAGACAATCAAGAGATTTAATTAGAAGAAAAGGAAATTATACTCTAAAAATCCCTTCAGTTTTAGTAATCAAGGTTATTATTAGAAGCACCGGTAAAAAACACTTTAAAAATCTATCTAATTAGCTGCGTATCTGCTGATCTCCCTGCAGAGCTGACTTGTTTGTCTCCAAGGCTTCACCAACACAAAGGTTCATGGACAGTCCTTTAAAGGCTTCCCCTGGGCTGAGCAGAGCCTGCGCTGGAGTTAAATTGGGATTGGTTTTTGGTTGTTGCTTTGGCTTTAATTTCACTCCCCTCACTTTAACCAAAGCCCCACAGAATGATGCTGCTCCCCTCCCCAAATTCTTGGTGTTGCCTTTCCAAAGACCCGGAGCTTGATGGCTTCTGCTGCTGGAGCTATTCCTTTGGGTAGCTCTGAAAGTGCTTCTGGCCGGGCTTCCTCAGCTGCCAAAATTTCCTATAAAACATCTTCTAGATGTGTGCTTGTGTCTCAAAGAAAGAAATGCCTCTCTGACCCCCTGGTTTCAAAGGAAAATGATCTGTATGAGCTGAGCATCTTTGGGAAGGAAGGAAGGAAGGAAGGAAGGAAGGAAGGAAGGAAGGAAGGAAGGAAGGAAGGAAGGAAGGAAGGAAGGACTGGAATGAAGTACTGACGGGAATTGAATTCAATGGCATAGGACTTAGCAGGATGAATTC
This sequence comes from Hirundo rustica, assembly GCF_015227805.2. Lineage (NCBI taxonomy): Eukaryota > Metazoa > Chordata > Aves > Passeriformes > Hirundinidae > Hirundo > Hirundo rustica. Next base: position 154,288,471 of record NC_053450.1, on the reverse strand, counting down.
AGGAAACTTTCCTTCCTTCCTTCCTTACGCTTCCTTCTTCCTGCCTTCCTTCATTCCTTCCTTCCTTCCTTCCTTCCCTTCCTTCCTTCCTTCCTTCCTTCCTTC
>NC_053450.1:154113752-154288166 GCF_015227805.2 Hirundo rustica | reverse complement strand
TTCCTTCCTTCCTTCCTTCCTTCCTTCCTTCCTTCCTTCCTTCCTTCCTTCCTTCCTTCCTTCCTTCCTTCCTTCCTTCCTTCCTTCCTCCCTTCCTATGAGAGAAGAGGGAACATCTGGAATATTTTCAGGGAATCTGGTGTATGCAATTGATCTATACCCACCTCGGGTTGTGTTCTGCAGTGCTTCTCATCTAGATTTTCAGTTTTTCCCTTGCTGCATTACTCAGAACAGATCTGGGCATTTTCTTCCCCCAGACCATGTTGCTCCAAGCCCTGTCCAACCTAGCCTTGAGGAATTCCAGGGATGGGATCCACGACCTCTCCAGGCAATGTGCTCCCAGACAGTCTGGGATTAGACACCCCACATCTCCTGTAGCAATTCTCCTCGTGGATAAACTGCCCCTCACCTCCCTGCTGACCGAAGGAACCCCAATCCCCCAATCTGCCAAATTCTCTTATCTCCCCACGGTGCCAGCACGAAGGGTCTGTTCCTGCTCCAGACTGGAGGGTTTTGGTAGCTGGGCTCGGGGAGGGAGAGGAGACTGGGACGATTTCATAACTGAAGAATGTTGTTCCTTGAGGGAGAATCAAACCACCCTTCAGTTTTGCTTCACCTACAGCAGGGGAGGGGGGGAGAGAAAAAAAAAAACAACAGCTCAGTCGCATTCTTGTGCGGCAGATCCCCCAGGGTAGGAACATACTTGAGCTCCTACCCAGAAAGAGAGAAGGGGAAAAGGAGAGAGGGAAAGCAAGGAAGCAAAAATCTGTTTTGCAGCTTGGATTTTAAGTCACCCGGGATCTGAGCTCAGCTCTCGTGTGAGTCCGTGGGGACCCCGTCCTCCTTCTGCACAAACCAGAGCAGCTCCTAAAGCATGTCCCCTTCTCCTCGCAGACGTTCCGCACTCCTTTCACTGAAAAGGACTGATTTTAATGCCTTCAGGAAATCCTTTCCAGGCCCAAACCTCGCTGTCTGGGCTGCCCCTGCTGCCGTGGTACCTCATTGCTCATTCAGGGCTAGGCTTGAGCTGTGATTCAGCGGTGCCAAACTGTCACCAGACTCTGGTCCTGTTAAGAGCCGTGTTCTGGTATCTCATCTAAAACCAGACTCTTTCTCCCCATCAGCCTTTTTATGGAAAAAAAAGGTCCCACATGTTTTAGCTAAGACTTTTTTAATGTATTTATTTTTTTAGCCAGCAGTCCCTTCCAACCCTAACAATTCTGGGATTTTGTAATGGATCCCACATTAAGCAGGAATGGCATTGATGAGCTCAGCTAGCAGGGAGCGGTGACATCCGGGGGATCCTGACCTGCTGCTATTGCAGGCAACACTTGACAGGCTTGACCCCAAATCCCTCTTGCTCTTTGTATGTCACCCAGGGCAGAGGAAGAGCAGAAATCCTCCATCCCACCCTATTTGTCTGCTCTGGTTTGCAAGCTCCTACCAATGTGGAATAAGCCTTCCCTATTCAATCATCCAGAGAGGTGTGGACTTTCTATCCCTGGGAGTGTCCAAAGGCGGGTTGGATGGCCTTGGAGCAACCTGGGAAAGTGGAAGGTGCCCCTGCCTGTGGAATGTGTTCCTGAGTTTTAGGGTCAGGGCTGTGGAATGGGTTTTTTTTCCTCCTCTCTCATCTTGGGAGTGTGTGGGCAGGTGTGCAGCTCCACGGAGAAACATTCAGACAGGTGCCACTGTTGGGTCTTCCTTAAAAATCCCTAGGAAATGGAAGTTTTCGTTAGTTTGGACTACTTGGAATGCAAAAAAGAGGATTCCGCTATGGGAATATGGGGAGGAACGGGGAAAGAATTGAGTCTGTTCTCTTTCTCTCTACCTAAACTTAATCTGCCAACCGTTTCTAATATAAAGACACTACAACACATTTCTAGTCTCCCAGTAGCTCAAATCTCAAGTGCTGGACAGTAGAAAGAACTTCTCACTTGAATTTTTCCAACAATAATAACTAAAGGAAAAAAATATTGTTATTTGTTTCTCCACCTGTATTTTATGAAGTGGGGAAAAGCATGGCAATGAACTGTGAACTGTCCACCTGAGCCACAGCTCATGCTCAGCCCCTTGCCTGAGAGGCCTGGCAATTTTTAATGCAATTGCTGCATCTTTCAGTTTACCAAGGAGAAGGGAAGGTTTTTGAGTTGCCTCTAGAAATATGCAGGACAAAAGTTTGGAGGATGTGTAGGATAAGGACACCGCGTCACTGACAGCAGAAAGTGAACAGTGTGACCTGACAGGCGCTTTCCACCTCCAGCTGGAGCGCCGTGCGTTGGGAATTGTGCCTTTTGCCTTTATTTTAGCTTTTGTGGACTGGAGAGGCTGTTCATGCTTGAGCTGTGAGTTCAGAGTCTCTCGATGCCGCGTGAGATCTCTTTGAAACTCCTCTGGGCAGAAATATGAACCCATCTCAAGAGAAGGAACACAATAAAAGCTTATCATGGCCCTGTCTCTTTAAAGGACCTCAGCACATAATTAAGTCAAAATAAAAGTTTCCTCTCTCTCCTCCCATCCCCATTCAATAAAAGTAAATTACCTCCAACTATTTAAGCCCGCTGTTCGTTTAAATTTAAAAAGGGAGCCCTTGTCCATCTACTTCTTTCACTCACTCCCACCTCCTTCTGCTGAAGACTGGCCGGGGCTTTAAACCTGCCAGCTGGGCTGAGAAATGGTTAATAGTTATTGTGGAGGAGCAGCTTTTAATGAACTATTGAAGAATGATACATTGATGGAGTAATGGGAGTTTAAGTCTCTCTGTAATGAAACAGGTTCTCAGCGCCGACCCATTGTGGTGTAAATACGGCACGTCTCTCCCACTGTTTGGCCAGGGCTAAATAGCAGGGGCCAGAGGGGGGTCTGCTTATGGGGTCTCCGCTTTAGTTAATCAATCTGATTGGATTAGGGTCACCGCGATCCCTAATAATGTCAAAGGTTACGCCAAACTGGATTAAATGCTTTGTTGGAGAGGGCTCGGATTCTTTCAGCTTGGGCCGGCGGGGCTTGTTTATTAGACTTTAACACTCGTGCGCAGCCTTGGGAAGCCGCCCCGGCCCTTTTCTGGTGCCAGGGGGTGGGAGCGAGCCGGGGAGGGGGTGTCCCGTGGCTCTGCACCCATCGGATGTGACCCCGCCAGGACCTACATCAAATTCCCCAGCCGGACAAATGAGAGCCCGATGGGTGAGCAAGGCCTGGGAGGCGTAAATTCATTCCGGAAATAATGGCTGGCCGCCGACCCCGAGCACGGTGACCCACTGCTTGTGTTCCTTTGGGGTTAATCCCATCTGAGTCCAGAAAAGCCGTGTCCTGTTCTGGGGCAGCGGGATGAGCATGGGGTGAAAAACTGAGTATTTAAGTGCAGTGGAGTGCTTTGTTATCAAACTGGGGAGGTGGCTTGCCTTCCACCTCAAATCAAGGTGGGATGGAACGGGATGTCCCTGTCACCTTACCCAGACCGACCCCAAAGCCCAAAAATTTCCAGTTGTCTTCCCTCACCACGCCCCTGCAGATGACGACAGAGTGTCCTTTGGGAAGTGGCACCCAATAATCCCTTTGAAGGGCCCTTGGCAGTGGAGAGGGGCAGCGCTAACAGCGGCAGAGATCCGAAATCCCCGGATCTCCAGTGCCTCATTCCTCCCCACAGCAGAGCACACAGTGCATGCCCACGGCCTGACGTGACTGTCATTATCCAAGCAGTCTTCTTGCATGATCCAGACTGGAGAATTTCCCCTCGAGACTTCTGGAATGAAACCAAAACCTGAATTTGACTGCAACATCTCTTCCCAGAGGACATTTTGCCTTGACATATCACCAAGAGATAGACAGTCTGCTCTTTACGAATCTCTGCTCCGGTGTTGACAACCAGCCCCTCTATTTTCTCTTTCAGCACTGACAATTTTCTTTGCTACTTAGACTCCCCAAAGAGCTAAAACTGAGGCCTGCAGAGGAGCAGCGGGTCAGCAAAACTTTGGGTCCTTTACACCAGACAGAGAGACAGGTCGAGGTAGTTCCAGCTGTTGCTGGGGTCCTCCAGGGCATGATTCATCTGATGTACTCCAGACAGTTTGGATTAAATTATTCACACCCTGACGTTTCTACATCTCCCCATCAATCACTGAGGGAATCCAGGGAGACCGGCTCTGGATGAGAAGACTCTTGCTCCCAGGGACGGCATGAAGGGCAGAGCAGGCATTCTGTCTAGCTCCCGAGAGATGTGGGATTCAAATCACATCCAGCTCATTGTGGAATGCTGGGCACTGCCACCTTCGCAGCCAGGCTGGTCTATTTGTGAAGTTTGGTTTATTTTGGACTCTAGGCTTTTTGGGGATAAGCTCCCTGTGTTCTTTCTCTCAAGAAAGCCCAAACAAACCTGTGTTGAAGGGTTGACTCTTTACCGTTGTGGATGAGAAATCTCATCTCACGTCTGGTGAAATCCACGTGAGTTTTTCTCCAGATTAGGCAAGGATGGAGCCAGACTTTCAAATTCAGTTACGATCCCTCGGAGACATGAGTCTCCTCCATAATCTTTTTCTTGCTGTGTCATAAGAGCATCGCTCTCTGGGCTCGCTGATAGGCCTGATCTCATCTCCCAGAGTTAGATGTCGAAGTCTGAGCGAGTCACCCCAGGCTCCCTTTGTAGTCGGTGGAGAGCAATCGGCATCTCCGGGGAGCAATTCATCTGACCTATCTCAGACACCTATCTCAGGATAACATGAATCATAGCAAGATGTTTATTTCTCCCCATTGACTATAGAGGGAGCCTAGGGCTACAGCCTCTGCCTTCCATGGGTGCTCCTTAGAGGCCCATTTTGGGGGCAGATTGTTCCCACCCCTCGCATTTCTCCTGTTAGAAAGCAACCCTGACATCCAGCCCCAGCTCCAGAGGCCATTTTAATGATGGAACCCACAGGCCACGTGGAAAGGAACTCCTGGACCACTGCGTGCAGGCAGTGCCTTGCTATTCAAGGCATAATAACATCTCTTAATGATTTAAAATTAATACATTTAGCAGATCTCATCGTATTTTCCTGATGGCATTCTGGCATCTCGGTTGTCTCCATGCCAAATGTTTTCCCTCTCCTTTTTTCCCTGCTCTGGATCAGCCTTCTCAGCTCCTGCAATAAAGTAAGGCATGAGCAGAAAGCCACAAGATACCGATCCATCCAGGAGGTTTGTTACATGTAGGAGGTACTCTCCGCTCTCTCATGAAACTCTTCCCAAGAGGATCTGATTTCCAACCACACCCCGTCTACCTCCCCGCTAATGGCAATTTGGGCAGCTGCCCCGGTATCAACAACGGAGATCTACAAACTCTACCTTGTAACTATGGGGAAGGAAACTGGAAGGATCAGGATTGAAGATGAGACTGTGCAAGCTCCTCTCATCCATAGTCGGGCTGCGTAAATCCTGCGGGCTAGAGGTTTGCCAGCTTTTCCCCTTTTCCTGGGGGGAAAGGCTGGCACATCCTGGCTCGAGACAGGAGCACCGCTTGGGTTTAGTGTCCATGTAAATTGAGCTTTCAGCGGGGATTGCTGCACGGGCTGAGGGGACGCTGCGCTGCTGAGCCCATTCCGGCCCGCAGGACTGACCAAATTCCTGACTGCAGCATTCCTGACCTGGGTTTTGGGCAGCTAACTCAGTGCAGGCAGCGTGTTGGAGCTGCAGCACTTTGGACAAGCAGTTTGTGGAGGTCTGGATGAGCTGTAGCCGCACCCCCGGTTTGCAGCCCGCAGAGTCCTGGGGGATTTGCAGCTTCCCTTGAGCTTTGGCAAGAGCTGCAAGAGCAGCAAACAGAGATGCTGAGGAAAGGCACCGAGGCTTTACCCCTCAGCTTTTGGTAGCAGGAGTCCAGCGAGGTGGTGAGGAGCTCCTCTTGCTGCTGGGGCCAGGTAGAACCATCAAAGGCATCACTTCATCCTCCTGTGACTTCGGAGGTGTCCAAGGACAAGCCCTGGGCAGGGATGGCACACAGTGGAGTGATTCACATCACACCTGAGTGCATCACCTCTCCATCCCCAGTGCCCTCTGGTCCGAGGGCTCGAGCATTTTCGGGGTTTCTCAGAGGCTCTGACCTCATCACCTCCCCAGCTGCACAGCGATCCCGGGATAAAGATCTGGCTCCCGTGCATCTGGAGAGGAGACAGCCCGTGTAAACAGCTGTGAGCAGCCAACACCCGGGCACGGGCTGCAAACCCTGAGAGGAGCCATGGGGAAAGGAAATGGTAGCAATTCCAGGAGCCCATCCCGTCTGATTTCTGTGTTCCTTCCACTTCCCTTTCATTTGTCAACCCTGAGATGCAGCTTTTTGGCTTTTTTTTTTTGTCTTTTTTTTCCCAGTGTTTTTTAAAAATAGTAATAATAATAATAATAATAATTATTATTATTATTATTATTATTATTATTGTTTGGTTGGTTTGTTTGTTTTGGTTAGGGGCTTTTTTGGGGGGGGAGGGGTGGTTTTTTGTGTATTTATTTATTTATTTATTTAGGTTTTTAAAAATCTTTGTTGCGATTTTGTTTTGGGGGGTTTTTGGGGGGTGGGTTTTTTGAGGTTTTGAGGTGTTTTTTGTCGGTTTTTTTTTTTTTTTTTTTTTTTTTTTTTAGTCGTTGCTGTTTGTTTGGTTTTGTTTTGGTTTTTTTGTGGAGGGGTTTTAGGTTTTTTGGGGTTTTGCGGGGGGGGGATTTTTTTTAATATATATTTTTTTTTTTTTCTCCTGGCCACTTAGCCGTCACACGAGGGATTCAGGGAGGGGAGAAGCAACAAGCCAGCCCGTGGCTACAAACCCGGCGGCGTCTCTCCCGGCGGCGGGAGGCGCTGGAAAACTCCGGCCTCGGGCTGCGCTCACAATGCGCCGGGCTGGCAGGGGAGCGGGGCTGCGCCGAGTTATGGATTTATTTCCTTCCCCCACCTCGCTCCCCTCCTTCCCCTTTCCCCGCTGCCTACATCGCATTCCCCAAACCGGGCTCAGGATGGTGGCAACAAGCAGCTCCCTCTGCCGCATCCCGAGAGTGCCAAGTCCAAGCGTGGGAGCTAGCCCTAGACAAAAGGGAACAGCAGAGGGAGCTGAATTAGCATCCCTTTGTCCCGGGAGAATCCCGGCCCCAAACGGGCCCTTGGCGCGCCACGGGAGGCACAAACACACACAAACACACACCCGTGGACCGGAGCCAAGCGGGGAAGCGGCGACAGCTTGGTCGCCTTCATCCGGATGCTGGGGGGGGAAGGGGGAAGCGCTGGGGGTGGTTTTGGGATGGCTCCGGAACCGGGGAGCGCCGGGGTTTGCTGGTTGAGGACATAAAGGTGTCTTCTGCGTCCCCAAAGAGCCGAAAGGAGCGAAGCCTCCTGACAAAGAGGGATCCGAGCCCATGAATGTGGCTTTTCTTCCCCCGGGAGATGCGCTGGGAGCTGGCAGTGCTGAATAGAGGCGGGGGTTTTAGGGCCAGAAGGGGCTGTGGGATCATCTGGTCGGATTCCTGTAATAACCAGCAGAGATTTTCCTCCTGTCCGTCCCGCAGCAGATAAGACAGGGCAGCCAAAGGAAAACCAGCGTGTTTAAAGATGCCCTGCGTAGGTTTTTCTTTTTGAGATAGCAGGGGAATGGGAGCTTCTCCTGCAGAGCGTTTTCCAGCAGGATATTGCTTGAGACATTCCCTGCTACGTTCTGGTGCAGGAGGAACCCTGCGCCTGGATAGTTCAGCCTCTCATTCCTTGTTCCCTAGGCCTAAACTTTCTGGGAGTATCTCCTTCAGAGTGAGGATTTGCCCGTCCAAGAAGATCCAGAGGGTTAAGAGAGCTCTTAAACACAGGGTCAAAGCAGCTCTTGCAAAGCAATTTAGGAACTTTTAGGACCACAATTCCATCCTGTCACATGCTGCTATCCAATCTCTCCTTTAGCTGAACAGATGGGTCAGATGGGCCCCAGCAGTTCCACATCCAACTCATTAGAGACAGTGGAGTTACCTGTGAGGGGTGAATATGGCCTCTTTTTTTTATATGAAAGAAATGGAAAGTTTAGGAGTTTGGTAGGGTTTTTTTTGTTTGGGGGGGTTGTTTGTTTGTTTGTTTGTTTGTTTTGTCTTGTTTTTTTTCCTTGGTTTTGGTTTAGTTTTAGAATTTGGGGGCTTCTCATTCTCAGAGAAAATGAAAATATGGGGAGGGAAGTGCATGACATTTTTGTTGCTTGACCCAGGTACATCTCTCTCATCTGGGTGTCATGGCCAGCACTTCTCCAAAGCATTTTTGAAATCTCCAGAATTGCTTCCAGTCCTTATGGGAAGCTTCATGTCACGAAGTAAAGCAATCTGGATTTAATTTTTGGAGGGGATCGCAGAGACAACCGCACCACAAAATGCAATGTGGCAGAGAGGCGGGGATCAGTCACCAGGAGAGGGAAGGGTTCAGGAGTATTGGTGTGGCTCTGGAATTCTGTTGTGTGTGTGACTGATGTGCTCCTGGGAATGATGAGGGCACAGCTGGCTCCAGGCTGGACACTGAGGACAAGCAGGAGTAGGAGGAAAGCAGGTTTTGGAAGGGCTCCAAAATCTCGGGGGGTGCAAAGGGGTCGGAGAGCTCCACCCATATAGGTGGGAAGTTTCCCTGTACCAGGATAGGCAAAGGAGGTGCACAGGAGTGGCATTTTTTGGGAAGCAGCGTGAGATGGGTGAAGCTGAGGCAGCTGAGGGCTGTGTGAAGTTGACCCCAGGACGTGAAGCACTGAAGTGTGGGGTGATCTGTCTCCTGCCCACCTTCACCGTGCTCCCAGGGGTCACAGAGATTCCTCTGGAGAGCGCTGCCCACTGCCAGGGGAGCCCATGAAAGAGGGATGTGGGTATGTCTGGATATGCTCCAGGGAAGGGCTTGAAGGAAACTCTTGTGGGTTGGTTTGGGTCTGGGCAGGCTTTTCAAGGAGGTGAAGGTGGCATGGTGAGCCTCAAGGGAAGCTCTGGAGCTTTGGCTGGAGGTGACACTAAAATCTGATGGCAAAGCCATCTATAGATATGGATCCCACACATGTTAGGAAGTTCTTTACTCAGAGGGTGGGAAGGCTCTGGCACAGGTTTTCCATGGAAGATGTGGCTGACCCTGGGTCCCTGGAAGTGTCCAATGCCAGGCTGGATGGGGCTTGGAGCCCCCTGGGGTAGTGGAAAATGTCCCTGCCCATGGCAGAGGGTGTCACTGGATGACCTTTGAGGTCCCTTCCAACCCCAATATTTGTGTGCTTCTGTGAAAACACAAAGAGAAACTGAGATCCACCAGATTCTGGGAAATGCAGAGCTGTCCTCAAGCCCTGGGAACAGGACCTGACTGGAAAAACAGAAAATGTCTTTCACTTTTTATTTCATTTTGACTCACATCACCCTTCCCAGAGAAGTAAAGCACTTTACTCAGCACTCATGACACAACCTGGGCCAATGATGGGGGAGCAAGGCAGGAAAGAACGATTCTGGTTCTGGTTCTGGACAGAGCAGGGCAAATCCTCCTTCCTCTGCCTCCATCTCACACAGAACCACGGGGATGTTCCGAAGTAGGTGGCACGTAGGTAGGGCCCTGCGGATCTCGTAACGCGATTCAGGAGCTTTTGTCGGCCTCCTCTTGAGCGTTTCTCCGCGGTTTGAGCGTTTCTCCGCGGTTTGATCGACGGGGCAGCAGCGCTCCCCGGAACTCTTCCCGGTGAGGCCGCACGGCGCTGACTCAGCCCCTGGCACCATTTCCTCCCCATTATTTTCCAGGTGCTAAATCACACTCAACGATAGCTAATAATTATGGTTTATCCTTTCCTAATCACTGCTGCTTTCCCAGGGAAGCTGTTGCCACAGGGATGTTGTGGGAGTGCGAATGGGTGGGGAGGGCACCGGGAGATGTTTCTGTTCACCCCGAGCCATGAAAAAGTTGGAGACCCCTTAGGCTAAGCGCACAAGATTCGGCCTAGGAGATATAATATCTCATTAAAAAAATGTGTTTATTTATTTTTCTGAGCCAGTTTTCCATCAGAAAAGGAAGCTGCACCGAAGTGGAGATGTTTTGAAGGCTCCCCTTAATTTCCAGGGGGAAAAAAAATTCACAACTTTGTTTTTTTCCTGAAGGGTTGGGTTTTCTTTTTTTTTTTTTTTTTTGCACATTTCAGATAGTTTCGGTTGAATTACTGAAAATGAGGCATTTTATTTCTTTCTAATTCAAGTGCGATCTTATGAAATAGAAATAAAATAGAAAATCAGTAAACCATCATAGAATCACACCTTTAGCATTTTATAGACTGTAGAAGTATTTTTTGTATTATTGAGGCTGAATGATTTTATCTTCTCAAACAAACAAACAAAAAAAAAATCTGACATCAACAAGATAAAACACTTTATCGGCCAAAAAATTCATACTCTTACATGGTCCATCAGATTTTCAACTCTTAAAAATGAAGCAAAACAGAACTTTCTGGAACATGTTAAATGTTTTTTTGGCCCTTGTTACTAACCTTAGCCATGAACTCCAAACTCCTTCGTTCTGCTTAAATCCTGAATTAAAATTGAGCAGTGGTCACCTAAACACCCCTGTAAATTCATAAAGCAGCCTCACAGCTCTATAAAACAATAGCTATAAGAGATAAGAACCAAAACTGTGGTTTATTCTCAAGTTACAACTGCTGAGTCCTGACATGAAGATGCTCCCCTAGGAAACTGCACGGATTTTTCTTAGAGAGAAATAAAAGTTGAAAATTCATTTCAGTGGAGTTGGGTTTGGTGGAGAAATTTGTTTCTGTTCATACAACATTTCCAGTCTGCTTTTCTGATTGGATTTCAGGTCCTTGAGAGATGAATTTGAAGATGTAAATGAATCCTGAGAGGGGTAGATGGGAGCTCTGTGGAGCCCAGTTTTTATGGGAAATGTTCTGTGGTGCTCTGGTGAGATTTACTTTCGAGTTTTAATCTTTGCCCAGTTCCTAAAATTAAGAATATTCTCTGCATTTTGCTTCCCTAAGCAAGGGGTCTTCTCATTCAAGATCCATCACTTGCACCTGGACATTTCAGACATAATTTAGTGACTCTGAAGGCAGATATTAGGTTCTGGAAAGTTCGGTTTATGGCTTTATTAATTATAACCCTGGCCCAAACACACCCTGATATCACTGATCTTTGTGGATCAGGCAAGATTGAAGAGGATAAATATGTTTTATCATCAAATTCTCTGTCTCATTGTTTTTACATTGGGAAAGACAATGGATTTTGTCTGCTGGAATTGGCTTTCAAGAGGACAGAACTTCTGACCTTCCCAGCCAGCAGGAAATCACCACCTCTGTTCTCAGTTCTGTGTTTCCAGTGTTTTCCCAAGGGTCCCGTAACTAAATCAAATAATCAATAACCAATATGTGAGAGGGATCAATTCACAGAACCGCAGAATTATTTGGGTTGGAAGGGGCCTCAAGGATCCTCTATTTCCAACAACAGCATGACAAATTTAAAGTTAAAAACTCTCCCTAAAATCTCCTCACTTCAAGCGATGCCAGCCACCGACCTTCAGACTATTCATGCCCCATCAGTCATTAACATTTTTGTTCATTTACAGGATGCTTTGGGTTGGAAGAGACCTTTGAAGGTCATCCAGTCCAAGCCCTGCCGTGAGCAGGGATGTCTTGAACTGGGTCAGATTGCTCAGATCCCCATTCAACCTCACCTCGCGTATTTCTAGTACATGCTAAAGCTTCTGTGACATTCCTGAAATCCTCGCACCAACCTGACATAAAGCCAGTGATTTTTCTTTTTTTTTTTTTTTTTAAGAAACAGTGAAGTGCAAAGGGTGTTTGTTTTGTGGGTCGATTTTTTTTTTTTTTTTTTTTAAGGATTCCAAACGTATTTCCACATTTAACCTTATTTTTCACATATATGTACTTTAGAAGCAGGATACACTTTGCTCTAACGGCCTCCAGTACAGCACAAGCCTCTTACCGTCTTGCTGGCTACAAAACATTAGTTATTCCAAGCCTGGAGAGCGGGGCAGACACGATTTAAAATCGTATGGGTCAGCATTCCGGCTGGAAAAGAGCCTGTAATCACTGGTGATGCGACTCAGTGAGGTCACTGCGTCAAGCGCCCCGGACAATTCACTGCATGTATTTACCCACTTTATGGGGCTGACCGCTAACGTGGCTGGCTGAAAGCTGGAAGTACATTGTGCTTTCCTCCGCTGGGATGGATCTTCTGATGTTTAAGAGGCTTGGAGCTCGCTGCTGGTTTGTGAATGTGGGGCTGCACCTTCTTTTGTGAGGTTTGTGACTCGCGGTGCTTTGGGCTTTTATTGGGTTCCATCGAGGCTGCCAGGATAAGGAGGGTGTTCTTAGCTCAGATTGAGTGAGTGGGGAATTAAGCCTGGCTTAAAATGGCAGAGGAGCTAAACTTGGTCCTGATTGGGATCAGACAGCTTGGGGTGAACCTCAGTGTGGGATGGTGGATCCTCTTCCCGCTGTCACCACAGGCGATGCACATCAGCAGGTCCAGGGTGGCGGTGCACCAGGACTCCCTCAGAGGGTGGTGGTGGCTCCTCTGGAGCTGATCTGAGCAGGAAAACCACATCCCAGAGTGGCACAGCCTGCTGGTGCTGGGCTTCAACACCCACTGGGGCACAGCCCTGCTGCTCACAGGCCACAGCCAGGCCAGAAACCATAAATAAAATATTGGAGAGCCACAGGAGATCCAGGAGCTGCTGGGGAGTCATTCCAGACCTCACAGCTGGAACTTCAGCTCCTCACCCAAGATAATGTCCAAACCTGCCTTCAACTTCTCCTGAGCAAGCGCTCAAACTGCCCTGCCATAAAAACTGATTTAACCCAACTGAGGCTAACCAGCTTGGGTGGAGGATTTGTCTTCCCTGCTTAAGGCTCACCATCGGGGAGCACTTCATCTCAGTGCTGGACCTCTGAGCAGCTCTGTGGGACTGTGAGGATCTGCAGATAGTGGGCATTTTATCCCTTGGGTTAAAAAATGCATTTACTCGAGAGGATCCTGAGCCTCACAGGCTGCATGTGGCACTCAGCATTAAAATAAGGGCAAACACAGACTCTGGAATTCAAATAATCCCTGCAGCTCCTCACCAAAATCTCTCTCCGCTTTGCTCAGCTGAGCTCTCAGCTCCTGAACCCTCTGTAGGCTTCCACCAATCCCCAAAATTAGCACCAAGGGTGGTGCTGATGCCCAAAGCACCAGTGCTAATCCACAATAGAGCAAACACGGAGATTGGAAGGAAAACATCCCAAAATTCCTACTGTAGCCAAGAAAGAGCACCAAAAAAAAAAAAAAAAAAAAAAAAAAAAAAAAGTTGTGCATCTTCAAGAAAGCCAAGAGGATGGTGGGACCTAGGAGTGATTTGTGGGCAGGATATAACATTTCATATCAGCATTGGCACAGTTCTGTCTGCAGGGCAGGGCTGGGCAGTGTGTAAGTGACCCAGCTTCTGCCTCCTCCACACCAGGAGGTCCAGCAGAGCCGTGGCTGAACTTCTGAGGGGTAATTCTCAGCTCCAGAGCATCAGTGTGGCCTCCAGGAATAAGCCAGGGACCAACCCTGATTTCCTACACCCACTGACAGGTTTCCACTCTCCCCAGGTCAGACCCATTGTCGGCACAGGCAAAGGCCCCACATCCCATTGCCAGTTGCTTAATCCATTCCTTCCCGCCCCACTGCCAACACAATAAAACCCCACTGAGGAGATCCACCTCCCAGGAAATCCTCCTTTAACACCCTCCAAAGGAGCAGCCAGATTTACCTCTGCTGTTCTTCTGGAAAGCTGAATCTTTTCTAATCCCCTCTTAAGATTTCCAGTTGAGGCCTGTGCTCCCATGTTAGCATTTCTGGCAGCTCCTACGTGTGCCCTGCAAGGCTCCATGGAGGGAAATTGTGTACCAGCAACCGCTCCAGGTATCCCACTATCTCTCCCCGAAGGCACAAATTGAGAAGCTTTTGCAATGACCCCATAAAAATTCCTGAAATGGAGAGTTGTGTTAAATGGGCCTGGAGATCTTCTTCAGAATGCATCTTGTGACTCCTCCCTTTGCTGGAGAGTTTGGGGACTGCTCCTTCCACGTGGCACACGGCGCTTTCCTTGCCCTCATTTTTGGCATAGCAGATTTTGAGGTTTCCCAGAATCACAGTCATGGAAAGGTTTGGATTGGAAGGCACCTTAAAGCTCATCCAATTCCACCTCCCTGCCATGGGCAGGAACACCTTTCCACTATCCCAAGTTGCTCCAAGCCCTGTCCAGCCTGGCCTCGCACCCTTCCAGGGATGGGGCCTCCCCAAACCCTCCTGGGCAGCTTGTTCCAGGGCCTTACCAACCTCTGAGTAAAGAACTTCTTCCTGATATGGGTAGAATTCATATGCTGTAGGTGGCTTTGCCATCTGGTTCTAGGGTCACCTACAGGGGATGGGACATTCACAGGTGAAATGACAATGGCTTAAAGATCAATGGGAAGGGGGTTAGATGGGATAATGGGGAAAAATTTTTCCCTGTGAGGGTGTTGAGGCCCTGGCACAGGGTGCCCAGGGAAGCTGTGGCTGTCCCTGGATCCCTGGCAGTGTCCAAGACCAGGCTGGATGGGGCTTGGAGCACCCTGGGACAGTCGAAGGTGTCCCTGCCCATGGCAGGGAGTTGGAACTGGATGATCTTCCAGTTCCTCTCCAGCCCAAACCATTCCATCATTCTGGGATTACACAAAATACCGATACAGCTACTGAGCTCCTGAATGATTTTGTCCACTAACGAGATGGTTTGGAACATGTGATTCACAAGCTCCAGAATTTTCACTCCTCCCAGCTGACCTGGGAGAAGCATCTGTTTGTTGGGAAGAGTTTTCCGGCCCAGAACCGTCAGCAGATTTGTTGTGCCAGGACGAATCCCAATTTCAGTCCTGCAAGACTTTTTCTGGCAAGTCTGGAGCTGCACAGAGGACGCGAGCCATTTGCATGATTAAAGGCTGCCGGACCAAACTGATTAGAAAGATTCAGCAGGTTCTCCAACCCCAGCACGAGCAGAGATCCACTTGGGAAGGAGCTCTGGGAGCTGAACCGGCTTCTCCTCAGAGAAACTTCCACTGGTTTCCACCTGGAAATAAAGGAAGTTCTCAGGAAGAGCGAGGTGGAAGTTCTCAGCTTCTCTCAGGATTGATCTCTGCACCTGCAGAGTGAATTCCTCTGAATACTGTTGTGGTTTTAGAGGCTTTTCCTTTATAATATCAAAACCTGATGCTTTGATTAGGGATGAAGAGGTGGCGAGGATGGGGGTGTGAATCTGACAGTGTTTTCTGGCGTTTAGCCCCTAATTGAAATATTACCTTGAGGTATTTATAAAAAAATATTAAATTGGCCCAGATTTTTTTTTTTTTTAATGAATAAAGCTTTAATTAACTTTTTACATATTAAATGTGCATCAGTGGAAATAGTTAGACAAATAGCAGGGGCGTTAGTCACGCAGGAGCGAAGGGATGATTCAGTCAGGGGCTGCGTGTGTTACGGCAGCCTCTCCCTCCCAGGGCACATGTGAGAGATGCTGGGAGGGAAGGGAAATTAGCATGAGAGATGGAAGCGAGCGTGGAGAGGGAACATATTAAAAAAAAGGGCCAGGAGAAAGGCGAGGTTCCCAGCGGAATTGGAAATTAAGGGCTCCCTCGCTTACGCAGGAGTAACTCACAAAGTCCAGGGACCTGAGCTCTGTTCCCAGCTCTGCCTCCGATCTGTTACGCAACTCCACAGCTCCCTTCTCCCCTTCCCCTCACTCCCACCGCCTCCCTGGGTTCTCCCGGGTTAATTTGACAAGTTCTCCTCCACGTCCTCTCCGATGGCAGCCGGGGGGACGGGGGCAGAGGCAGAGTAACGGTGAGGGTAGCGAAGCGCGAGCAGAGATCGCCCCGGGACGGGGTGGGAGCTCCGACCTGGGAGGTTTTGGAGAACAGGTTAGGCAAACATCTGTCAGGGGTAGTTCAGGCAGAGTGGATCCTGCCTTTGGGCAGGAGGGTGCGAGGCCCAAGTCTGACATCTGGGATTTGAAGTGCTTCTGGAACACGGGCTGAGCCTGTCAGTCGGTCCGGGTATTAGTGCAAAACCAAAAGTGCATCTTAAGCAAAATAAGGGTTTTTTGTAGGGAAAAGAGAGTGTTTTAATAACAAGATGCACCCCTAATTACGCTAGCTTAATTTTTCTGCCACTTCCACTGAATTAGATATAAACTATCCTAATTTACACCAGGCCAAGAGGAGAATCGGGCCACGTGTTTTTCTGCTGATGGCCAAAATATATATTTTTACTTGACTCGATTTATTCAGTAACTGATTTGCATAGACATTTCCGAAGGCTGCTCGGTCGTTCTTTCTTTTTTTTTTTTATTTTTTCCCCCACAGTTTTTTTTTTTGCACTTCACATGTCATCTATCCCCCGCTCATTACACAGGGCAGCAGCAGCGTTGCCACCAAGGGAGCTCACATTTAACAGCGAGAGAGGAATCTTCAGCAATTCCCATCCCAAGGGACCGCAGGATGCGGAGCTTTGATTTTGTTGCTCTGAGATAAGCAGGGATAAAAGTGATGTGCACTGGCAGTAAATCCTTAAGGTGCTGGGTTCCTCCAGCAGCTTGACAAGCGCCTTTCCCTCCCACGAAAGCCACCAAAATCAGTGCAAGCAGAACAGGTCGTCACCTCTCCTCCCCTCCAGGTTAATGCTCTGCACAAGGAGCCGTGAGTTGTTCCCACCAACTCCGGAGAGCACGCACCCAGAGCTGGGGGGTGTGGGTGCTCTCCATGAACCTGCAGCAGAACATCAGATGTCAAACCAGGAATAAAATCAGGCCCAGTCCTCAAATATGAAGGCAGGGTCGATGTAAGGGCAAGCAGGCATTTGGTGGATTCAAGAATGAGAAGTCGAAGCTGGAGTTGTGGGTTTTCTCGCAGTCAGGTTGGCAAAGCTCTGAAATACCCTCACAGTGTGAAAGAAGAGAGGAAAATATACGGCAATGACACATAGCCTGAGCAAGGGAAAGGTTCCCAAAAGGATCTGTAGTCATTTGGCTTAAAATGGGTGAACCCAGAGAGAGAGATCAAAGCTGAATCAGAACCCTGAGCACCTCCCCGCTCTCCCCGTCCTCTCACAGCTCTGCTCCCTTCAGAGACACTCCAAGCCCAGCCCAGAGGTTATTCCTGTTCTGGGTCCCCACCCCTTCCCTTGCCTGGGAGGGCAAAATCCATGTGCAGCTCGGGCTGGAAGAGATCATCTCCAGGGGAGAGAGGATTTCTGGGCATAAGGAGTGTGTGACCAGTGTGTGGCACAAGGCATCTCTCTAATTAGAGGCGCTCATTATTTGAGATTTGGAAAACTGGGTGAGACAAGGGAAGTATCAGATGAATGAAATTGGTTTGTCTTGTCGAATGATGACTGATTAAGAGAATTATCAAGAGCTGTTTGGTATCCTCTGCTTCTACAGCAGGTTATTTTGAAATTTTGGGGTTTTTTTGAGGTCAAGTAGCCCACTCAACGTCGGCAAGGGCAGGGTGAGAGCTTCCCTTTTTTAAACCACAAGAAGATACAAGCTCTGGCTATCTCAGCGCTGTTGTTTTTATTATTATTTAACCTCTGTCTATGATTTGACAGTGAAGCCAACGGAGAACTTCCACAAATCACATTTCTGTGGTCTTATACTCACCAAGAACACGAGGCCCTTGCGTTACTCAGGGTGAGACAGATCCCCAGGAGGTCCCCATGCCGTGTATTCACTTTCTGTGTTTTTCTCGGCCTCCCAAACCCAACCAATGACATTTTCAGCCCAATGTGACTGCAGGCTGACTCCTCGTGGGGGCTGAAATCAAACATTATCAGGAGATGATGCAGTAGAGGGTGAGCTCTGCTCTGAAATCGTGGGCAGGATAATTTCCTTCAGTTTTTAAACGCTAGGACTCTTTTCTCCATGTCTGGGACCAGCAGCAGGCTGATCACCAGCTCGTAGGCTTTTCTCAGCCACGCTGGCAGTGCACAACAACGTGAGGAGGAAATTTGTTTTTTTCCACTTTTTCTGTTCTGATTATTTTGGCTGTGTCTTCTTAAGATTGAAGGATTTAAGGGATGTCTCAGAGCAGGGCTGATGGTCAGGGTGAAAGAACAAGCTGTGATAGGACAAGGGGGATGGTTTTATGCTAGAGAGGAAAGGGTTATATGGGATTTTGGGAAGGAATTCTTGGCTGTGAGGGTGGGGAAGCCCTGGCACAGGGTTGCCAGAGAAGCTGTGGCTTCCCCTGGATCCCTGGAAGTGTCCAAGGCCAGGCTGGACGGGGCTTGGAGCAGCCTGGGATCGTGGAAGATCCCTGTCCATGGCAGAGGGGTTGAAACCAGATCTTTGAGGTCCCTTCCAACCCAAAGCACTCTGTGATTCCATGGTTCTATTATTCCATGGCTTTATGGCCCTGCTGAGGGCCATAAAAATCCATGCGTGACAAAGTTCTGAGCCTTTATCCACCTTGCCAGCAGATGTATTTATGGAAGGTGGAGCTGTTTCCTTCTGGAAAGGGAGCCGTAGCTCAGGTTTTGAGGTTCCTCTCTTGGCTGGGTGAGGCAGGGGATTTGTTGGTGTTCCCATCTTTAGGAGCTGAGCTCCTTCAGCAGTTTCCTCACGTGATGGACACATTCACAGCTGGAGAAATTTCTGTTCCATGTATTTAGCCCCCTTTTCTGCTTGAAATTTATACAGGAGCTCCAACTACAATCAGAATATCTGCCATCCGCAGCTTATCTGCTGACTTAAAATTGCTTGTAAATCATCCAGCCTGCGTCTGGGGCTTTGCAATTTCCTTATTCCTCGGTGCCTAAATAGATCTGAAATTCCCCAGCACTGCACTGAAATGTTTGGGGTTAGAAAGAGGGGAGATAACAGTGGCTCTCCATCTCACAGGTGGGCAGCTGGGGCAGAGGAGCTGTTTGAAAGTCATGTTTTGTAGGAGTGAGCCCCTTCTCCCTTAGGAACCACAGATCCAGCCTCCAAACCATTCTTCCTCTCACGAGCTATTTATAAAGTGTGGCTTTTATGCCGTGGGAGCTACGTCAAATTTTTCTGCTTCCCCAGCTGGGTGAAACTGAAACCCACAGAATAAAAAAACAAACAAACCAAAAAACCCCCAACAGATTGCCCAAGCCTGATGCAGGGAGGTGAGCAGCTCCTCCAGCACCCAGGCCCCCTCCCTTCTCCAAATGGAGCCTGCAAACCAAAAGACTTCTGCAAGCCGAAAAATTGCTTAATTGCCTCAAATTGATTCCATGGTTTTATTAAGATATTTTCCCAGCTCCATTATGGCTAATTATTTGTATTACAGTAGACTCTGAGGCCCCAAGCAGAGATCAGGGCCCCATTGTGCTAAATAGTGTACAAGCACTTAATAACAGAACCATTCCTTGCCCCAGATAGCTCTGCAATTATGTGGGGAGCTGCAGTGGAAATGCACCACAGCTCACGTGAGCACATTTTAGGAGAGGTTAACGAGGATTTTGGGAGCCAAGAGGGTCCCCCACAAGAGCCTGTGCAGCCCCACCCTCCCTGCTGAGCTCAGGTGGGAAAACCTGGAAGGAGAATCTTGAAGTTCTACCAGGAGATGAAGTCCCCACTTGGCTTAAGGCTTCATGAGGGGAAGAAAAAGGAAAGAAAAGTGGGGAAAACTGAAGAGGTTCCTGTGCTGTTTTCCCCTCCACCTTTGGTTTGTGCTCGGAGGCTGTGCTGCTGGAGGTTCATGAGGGAGCTTGCTACCCTGGGGATTTCCAGCCTCATCTTGCAGAGGCGAGGCGTTCCTCTGCTTAAGGTGAATGCTAAGATGAGCACCAGCCTCGCAGGGACCCTGCTTCCTCTCAGCCCAAGTGAGGAAGTGGAGCAAAAATGCAGAAGGGGAACCCTGTGCGTCTCCTTCTCCCTCCTCCCACCCCACTCCACTGCCAAACCTCTGTGGCTGCACCTCACCCGCGCGTGGGAGATCTCTTCTATCGCGGGGTCAGCACTGGGGGAGCTTTTCCACACCTTCAAGAGAGTGGGGAGGGTTTTGAGACCTCGAAGCATTGCTGGAGGTGGTGTTTGGGGCTGGGAGTGTGACAGGTTTGGGGTGAGTGGGCAGCTGGTGATTTAAGCAAGGGTGCTGCTCGTACCCCAGGCGCTGCTGAGCCCCGGGTGACCCTCAGGGACCTCACATCTCCTCATTGCCCACCTCTCCCCAGGGCTGAGAGGATGTGAAAAGCTGCAAACCGCAGCCCCAACCCGGGGGAAAATCCAATTGTTTCCGAGCGCTAAGCTCAGGGCTCAAGCGGAGCAGGAACCTCTGGAGATAACGCGGTGTCTGTGCGAGTGTGTGTGTGTGTGCGAGTCTGTGTGTAAAACGGCCTCGCCGAATCCCCCGGCTTTAGCAGGGCTTTGAAAAAGATCTGGGTGGTGATTCAAAATCCAGGTTATGACCTGTGACCTTTGGATGAGAAATTGTTGCCATTTAGGATGTGTTAGGAGGTCCATCCTTTTCATCAAATGCGTGTTTCTTCTTGCTGCAGGAGGCAATCACACCGGTATATCATTAACTCGCAGAAAAGGAGGCTGTAAAAGAAGTTGATGGGGGACCTTAGCCCACACCCTGCTGGGGTCTGCTCGGAGCACAATATCCCAGCGACCATGAGATTAAGCTAAAGAGAAAAGTGAAAATGCTTTTCACGATTCACACGCCCTTTAGATTGTTTTATTAAACCATTTGAATAGGGATTTCCCTTTCGGCCGACAACGGGGCCCGGCCAATGCATAGTTCTAGGTTGCTATGACTTAGTTGGTGCTGGCTAATCACAAGTGAGGGCAAATTTCATATAAAATATCTCGGGCCATTGTCAGCCTAATGCGGCGTGACAGTGCCAGCACAAAGGGGGATTCATTCACCCCAGCAGGTAATAAGGACGATTTGCCATACCAACCAGGCAGTCTCGAGGGGGGCTGTCAAATACGATCAGAGCAGCGAAATGGAGCCTCGCATTCCATTCTCAGGTGGGCGAAGGCGATCCTTTTGTTCCATCGTGTTGCTTCTGATAACAGAATACAATTATATTCCCTTTTCTTGTTGTTGTTTTTTCCTTTTTTTTTTTTTGCTTCCCTGTGTCCTACTGACCGTTGGGGCTGCTTTACACAGCAGCCTTTGGGGTTTGGCTTCTTTTTCTTGCATTATTTATTTTATAACTTTTATTTTTATTTTTCCCCGAGGTCAGGAGGGACCCCAATGATCCTTTAACCTGCAAGGCGCCCCGGAGAATTTCACCCCAGTCCTTCCCCGCTCCTTTTCCTGCACCTTCCCCTTTCATCAAGGGCTCTGTCCCACCACAATGAGCGCCCTGTATCCCTGTTAATCACCCCCGATTGGCACACAGCTTCCTTTTGTCCGGAGCCTCCCAGGGATGTTGGAGAGACGAAAGCTCAGGGTAATTCGGGGTGGATTGAGAGGACCGTGCACTGCTCCAGGAGGATGGAATATTCAGGAGAAGGCATTTATGGGATGGCGTGAGGGAGGGATCAGGTGCCACCGGAGTGTTTCACACATGGCCAAGCCAACAGAAAGATAAAACATTCAGCGGGGTAGGTAGGGAGACATTCACGGTGGTGATTCGATCAGCAGAGAGATAGGGCGATAGAGAGAGGGATAAGGGGGAGTTTGCTTTGCAGGTACCAGACTCGGGTTGCTGATACCAGACCGTCCCGCTGATCTGCCTGTCTTGGGGGTCTGGTTACCTGTGAGATCACCTGGGGTTGTTTTGACAGTGGCTAATTAAGGAGAGCATTCCAGCCTTCAGCCCACCCTGGGCTCAGGCTCGCGCGGAGGCTCGGAGGGCAGCAGGGAGCACTGGCCCCAGTCCCAGGGAACAAGGCTTGCAAGGCTGCCCTGGCGTCTGAAAATCCAGCTCTGCCTGTCTCAGGTACAGCCTGAGAGGTTTGGAAGTGCCAGAAAGGTTTGGAGGTTTGAGCACCACCAGGCTGGAGGTTGTGGCTCTGTTGAGCTCCAGTGCGAAGATAACTGTGAACGACCAACAGAGAGAAAGTGAGAAGGAAAATAAAAAGGAAAAGAAGAAGAAGAAGGAAAAGAAGAAAGAAAAAGAAAAGAAGAAGAAAAGAAGAAGAAGAAGAAAAGAAGAAGAAGAAAGAAAAAGAAGAAGAAGAAGAAGAAGGAAAAAGAAGAAGAAGAAGAAGAAAGAAAAAGAAGAAGAAGAAAAAGAAAAAGAAAAAGAAACAAAAAGAGAAAAAGAAAAAGAAAAAGAAAAAGAAAAAGAAAAAGAAAAACAAAAAGAAAAAGAAAAAGAAAAAGAAAAAGAAAAAGAAAAACAAGAAAGAAAAAGAAAAAGAAAAAGTCCCCACCATTCAGATGTTTTGGGGAAACTTGGCCTTTGGGATTTTGCAAGCTGTGCTAATCCAGCCTCCTTCAATCCAACATTCCCTCTTATCTGTATCGCCTTCATGTTCCCTGGCAGGAATTGCCCATTTAATAATTTCCCTCCAATGAGCTGAATCACAGCTAATCTGATCAAATGTCTTTTTAGGGCCTTTCATCTTCCCAGGGATGTGTTGACACTAGCACAGCTGGTTCAGAGGAAACAAGAACTCAATCAGAACTCTCCGTTCAAAACACAGATGGGACCCAAACCTAACCTTTCCTTTAAGATATGCGAAAGTGTGGTTAACTTCTTGTTACCGTGCATTTGCATAAGTCTTTGCATTTAGGGGCCTGATTTTTAACAGGTTGAAGAAGCCAAGCAAACCCTGGAGCTGGATTTTGGGTGGGAAGCTGTGCAGAATCAGCCAGGCACGGAGCGGACGGGGCTCTCTGTGCAGAAGGGGACAGGCTGTGGTGTCACACAGAGCCGTGGGGCAGCTCCTGGCTGGCCTCACCTGCTGCGCTCTGGGTTCTGCATTTCTCCCAGAGCTGCAGCTGCTCTTGGAGTCACCCTCATCCCATTCCAGGGAAAGCCTCTGTTGCCTGCAGCCTTCAGGGGCTGCTCTCTGGCAGAGTGGGCTTCCCTAGGTTTGGAGAATGCTGCTGGAGAGGAGGGGATGTGACACAAGCCCACACACAGGCAGGGGCAGCAGGAGCTTGGGTTTCACTGATGAATGACTCCACATCCTCTAGGCCAGTCTGGAGACTGGAGTTGTGGACTCCCCATCCCTGGAAATGTTCCAGGCTGGGCTGGATGGGGCTCTGAGTAAGCTGGGATAGTGGAAGTTTTCCCTGCCCAAGGCAGGGTGTTGGAGTGAGACGATCTTAAGGTCCCTTCTCATCCAAACCATTCTGTGACTCTGTAATTCTCTGACTGCAGCCTTACAAGGAGATCTTTGAGGAATACAGTTAGTGATCCTTCTGCATCCAAGGGATCCCAGGCAGCCATTTAGGCTCTGCTGCTGCTCAAAGGTTCCCAAGTAATCCAGGTCTTCAGGATAAGACTGATGGGGATTCATGTAACTCTGGACACAGCGCAAAGCAGAGCTGCTCTGGAACATCCTGGAGCTGCTGCCAAGACCTGTAACTGGTTAGAAAGCCTGCAATGTCAAGAATAATTGGATACTCTGGGTTGGAGGGGGTATTGAAAGGTCCTCTAGTCCCACCCTTTTGCAATGAGTTGATCACAACTCAGCCCAGAGGCAGCTGGAGGTGCTGAGGCTCTCCTGGAAGGCCCCACGGAAAAACAGTGTCCTCTCCTGGGGTAAAAAGGCACCCTGCAGCACTGGCTGAGGAGAAAACTCCTGCCTTTTCCCCCTCCCCTGTGGAATGCTGTGCTCTGAAATGATGCCCAAAGCTCAGGCTGGTGAGTGATGAGCTTTCTGCCCTTTGCTTTGCAAATGGGGAAACTGAGGCAGGGTTTTGGAGCCAGCCGTGTCCGGAGAGGCACTTTGTGCAGCACGGGAATCGCACTAGGTGAGGTGGTCGCCAGGCTCTGATCTTCCCAAGGCCTCTGGAGTCTTCTCGGAGTAACCACAAGGGCTCCCTGGGAGATGCTGCTGAGGTCGAGCACAAAATCGGGGTCAGGGCACTCGGTGGTTTAGGCTCGGGAGCGACACCGAGGAAAGAAACAAAAGCTTTAAAGATCTCAGAATCTAGGGATCTCCTCGAGCTTTCACTGAGGAAAGTGTTTCCCAACATAAGCAGGATGGACACTGCTCACGTCGTAGAATTTGGGAATGTGCTCCGTGGAATGAGTCTCCCTCCCACCAGGAAGCCTGACTTGTCCCCTTGGCCCCATCCAAGGCCACAACTTCCATCCTAATGGGTGGAAAGCAAACAGCAAGGGTGGGACAAGGACCCTCTTTTCAGGAGAAAAGGGATAATTGAGGAGGTGCCAGGTCTGAGGTGCTGCAGGAGGAGACCAACATGCTGCAGGTGGTGAGGGTGGCTCAAGGGAAATGGGAACACTGGGATCAGGGACCTCTCCAGAGGGAAGCTGGAGGCTGAGCCAGGCTTATGTAAAACCTTCCAGTTGCTTTATCTGGGATGGGATCCTCTCTTGCTACAATCGAGAGGAATGTGGGGAAACTGAAGCTTGCCTGCCTCCGAGGCTGCCAGAGCCAATATTTGGTTTCCAACGTTCCCAGTATTTTCCCCTCAAGCATTGTCAGGGTCCCAGCTGCTGTGACACCCCTGTGATCCTCCTCCTCTTCTTCCTCCTCCTCCTCCTCTTTCTCCTCCTCCTCCCCTGCGATGGGAATGACGCTGTTCCCCTCCAGCACTTGGGCACTGTCTGTGGATGGATCTGTCAAGCCAGCGTGTGCCAAGGATTTCCCTGTTCTCTGCCTTCCCCTGGTGCTGGGCCAATATTTAATAGCTCTGATTGGCAAATGATTTCCTGCTCCGTGATCATTCAAAAAAAAAAAAAAAAAAAAAAAGTTTTTAACCTTTTTTTTTTTTCCCCCACCTTCACTCCTTTCCCTGGGGAGAAACATGTCCTGTGGAAATGTGAGCCATCATTTCTTGGAATGGTTTGGCTTGGAAGAGACCTTTAAAGTTCACCCGGTCCAACTCCCCTGCAGTGAGCAGGAACACCTTTCCAATAGATCAGGTTGCTCAAAACCCCACCTAATTCCACAGTGGCTGCTTCCAGGTGGATGGGGCACCCACCACCTCTTTGGAGAACCTGCTCCAGTTCTTCACCACCCTTATCATAAAAAGAATCACTTCCTTTTGTCGACATCCACATCTTTTTACTTTAAAACCATCACCTTTTTTTGGTTCAACCGGCCCTACTGAGAAGTCTCTCCCAGCTTCCTTCTAAGCCTCCAAAAAGCATTGTAAGGTGGGGGACATCATCCCCATATCCTGAGCTCTCAGTTTTTGGGGATCAGTTTAGCAGAGCCCAGCTGTGCTGAGGGGCTGGAGCCTCCTCTGCTGGAATTTGGGGCAGGCTGGGCTGCGCTGCTCCTCCTGCACGTGGATCTCAGGGCTGGCAGGCAACGAATGCCATTTCTGTTGGTATAAGCCAGCAGTGATGCCTCCACACACTTTTGCAAACCCTGGGAGCTCTGACTCACCAGTCCCGTTGGATTTCTCTCCTGCTGTTCAGAAAGCAGCTGTGCCTGCAAGGCTGTCAGAGCCTAAAGGAACTCCTTCTCCCAGGGGCCACCAGACACTCAACGACGGAGCAGGCTCACTCGGTATTAATCCTTTTTTGGGATTGATTAATTAATTAATTGATCCCAGATTCGGTATGAATCCTTTCTGGGATTCTTCTTTTTCGGCCCAGGTGATGCAGTGTGAGCTTTCCTTCAAACCCTTCTGGTTTATCTTCCTGGGAATGTTTATGGGTGACCCTCCCCACCAGGGAAGGGCACAGCTCTGCTCCCACATCCAGGGAAGGGGGCTCCCTTGATGGACTCAAGGAGGAGAGCACAGCTTTGTACTGCAGCCAAAACCCAAATCCGCCTCACCTCAGTCACAGGCTGGGCTTCCAAAGCCCTTCACAAATTCCTCGCCACCTTTTTTTTTCTCCATTGGACAACACCTTCCAACACCCGTGATGGCAAAGGTGCAGGAAGGACCACAGGAACCAGGGAAAACTGAGCTAGGATGGGCCCCCAGTGTAAAAGGCTGTGTTGTGCTGCTCCAAATACCAGAAAAACCAGGTCGTTCCCAGCTTTATTTCCAGTTTCTTAGTTTTTAGAGTGTATTTCGTTTGTTTGGTCGGGTTTTTTTTTTTTTTTCCCTTTTAATCCAGAGTCAGTGTAGTGTCAACTGTTGTGCAAATCCTAACTGACAGCTGTGGGTTTGGATCCCCTCGAGCCAAGGAGGGAATTGAAACCCTTCCTCACACTCCCTCGCGTTCTTAGGGAGTCTGCCCTACCAGAAAAATGTTGGAAAGCCTTTGCACCTTCCACACCTCAAAGATGGGTGTCTCAAGTCGCTGGAGCTCAAGGTACCTTTCAGATTTGAAAAATTAAGCTCAGAGAAGCCAGCAAGTCTCCTCCCCACAGTCCTGCTAAACAGACAAACCATCTCTTCCATTTCACTCCATTTTTAGCAAAATGCCTCTCCCAAGGGCGCTCCTGAAGGTGTCAGAAATTCAGGGCTTCACAGCCACAGCTTTCCAATCATGGGACAGGGAGCGGGATCCTCTCCTCAGCTCTGGTAATTCTTTCCTTCATTGTCTGGGACAATTCTGTTCTTTTCCATGTTGTTTATACATTATCCAGCCAAAAAAGGCACTAAGTCAGTGCTTCACCCCAAGGACGCTGTTTCAAATAGAGAGATTTGGGGATGTCAGGAATGGGGAGAGCAGTGCTCAGTGTTATGGTACAGATGTGGTAAAAAGGGATTTTCAGAGCAAAATGAACCATTATATTCATCCTGCTGCATCACCACAGTCCATCTTGCCACACGTCTGGGATACCTGCCTGACCTGGGGTTAATAATTTCGTCATTCAGGGAAAGATTCTGGGAAAATAAGTCCCTGTCTGGGCAGAAGAACACAGGAGAGCAGTTTTGGACAGCTGAGATATTCACAGAGTCATTCATTTGCCTTCCTCATCCCAAAATCTGAGAACTCTCTGCTCAGGCTCCAATTCCTTCTGCCTACAATTCTGGAGATATCACTGAGTTTAGCATTGCAGACTCCCGGGGAGATAAGCAGGATTGTCCTCGGGTGTACAGATAAGGAGGCAGAAGCACAGAGTGACCAAAGGATTTGCCCAAAGTCACATGAAATAGCCTTGTCACAGCAAATCTTGGGTCACATCATCCCCAGGCCCCTGGATTATCAAAATTAAGCTATTCAGACAAGTGTTTTCACATCTCAGGATGGGTTTGGTGCTGGGACAAGGAGTCAGAGAGGTTCTGCACAGGATATTCAGGGGACGTTAATTTTATCAGATTTCAGCTTGGGCTTCTTTTAGGAAACCCAAAAGGGACAGAAGTGACTTGGAGACCTCTGCTTTAGGGGACACCCCGAAAAGCCCTCTGTAACTCTCAGCACATTTTCACTGATATTCAGTCCACCCCAGAATGGAGAGGGAATCGTGGAGGAGCACCAGACCTCCGAGCTTCTGTGCCCTGCAGGGAAACTCAGGAGCAGGCAGGAATTAAAGGAGCTGAAGCCCGAGCTTTGGCGACAAGAAGAGAGTGGTCAAAATGCCCTGAAGTCAGCATCCCCGTGAGAGACTGGTCCCTGTAAATCACCTCCTCCTTTCCAGGAGCTCTCCTCAAGCCCTAAACCAGCTGCTGCCTCTTGCCCCCAGAACCACCCGGAGAGGAGCGAGGCGACCTGACAAACACGCGGCGCTTCCCTGCTATCTTCGCCGGAATCTCTCGCATTTTTATATGGCACCTTAATAACCCCTCATTTCCATTACAAGTGCATGCTTTTCCTTCTGCTTATCTCCATCCCCTCCTTCTCCATTCCTGCAGCCGCACCGCCCCGGGCTACAACCCCAGAGCTGGGCAGGGTCCGGGCTGCTCGGCAGGACAAGTCCCATGGCTTGGGAGGTGGCAGGACGTGATTCACACCGTGGCACCGCTCCATCTGCGTCAATATTGAACCCGGTGCCTTAAGTTAGGGCTAGGAGATGTTAAACCCGGTGCCCTAATGCCGTGGAGTCATTAAGAGATCGGCCGCGACTTTCTCAAGAGACAGAACTCCTCGCCTCAGCGCCCCGGGGCCAGATCTCGGCTCCTTTGCCCTGCCTGCCTACATTCCCCAGGTAGTTACGATCAGATACGAGGCGATTTGCTTCCTGTTGTGCGCTCTTAAGTGGTGGCTGCATTTCAAAAGCAGGGCAGCGATTGCGTCCTGTCCCGGCTGTAAAAGGCGCTGAGCGCTTTCTGGGAAGAGAGGGGTTCTCCCTAATTGGTGCTCTTTAAGGTAAATCTCATCAATACCCTACCGGTTTTCAGCGAGGGCTAAAAACTCGGGAGTTCAGGTGATGGAGTTGAGATTTAGGGTTTGGTCTTTACAGCCTGGAGCTGCTGGTTCGGCCGTGGCCAAGTCCTGGCGAACACAGGAACTCTCCAGGATGTGCTACCTGAAGCTCTCTGGGGTTTGGTGAGCTCTGCACCTGGACAGAACCATCGGATCGTGGAATCCTGAAGGCTGGAAAAGGCCAACGAGGTCACTGAGCCCGAGCATGAGCCCAGCACTGCCACGTGCGCTGCTTCCCGTGTCCCTAAGGGCTGTGTCCTTTCAAATCCCTCCAAGTGACTCCACCACTGCCCTGGGCCACTGTGCCAGCACCTGACACTTTCAGTGAAGAAATTTTCCCTAATATCCAACCAAAATACCCAAATTTCCCTAATATCCAGTCCTTGACTCAACTTGAGGCCGTTCTCTCTCCTCCTGTCCCTGTTCCTGGGAGCACAGCCCAAACCCCCGGCTGTCCCCTCCTGTCAGGAGTTGTGCAGAGCCACAAGGTTCCCCCTGAGCCTCCTTTTCTCCAGGCCTCCCTTTCCCAGATCCCTCAGCCTCTCCTGGTGCTCCAGACCCTTCCCCAACTCCATTCCCTTCCCTGGACACGCTCCAGCCCCTCAATGTCTTTATTGTAGTGAGAGGAATGCTCAGGGGAACACTTCTGTGCTGAGCTGATGAATCCAAACTGGGATTTACAATCCACAGACTCCCAAGTCAAGGCTGCCTCTCATACCCACACAGGAGAAGTTTTCTTGCACAAACACCATCTCTGTAGACATTTTCTTTTTGGTCTGAGCTTGACAAGGCGCAGGGGGTCTCCACGAGGTTTGCAAACATCAGCTCAGCACCTGCAGCACCTTCCCAATTAGCCAAAGGATCAGATCTCTCCTGAGCAGAGGAAAGGGTGATTCCCAAGAGGTCAGAGCTGACCCAGCCGAGGAACGTGCCTTATTCGTAGTCAGAGGTCAGCGTGTCGCGCTTGTCTCTAAATTGGAGACACCTGGGTTTGATGGATGGACCACCTGGTGGGTCGGGCACATCCTGCATGGTGGCACTCTAGGAGATGCAGTGGTGTTCCTCGGGGGCTGGTGTTGGGACTGGAACCATTTGGTGGTGACATGGGACAGTGGGATCCAGGGCACCCCCAGGAAGTTTGCTGGTGACCCCAGGCTGAGTGGTGCAGTCACATGCTGGAGGGAAGGGATGCACGCCGAGGGAGCTGGGCAGGCTGGAGATGTGGGTCTATGCAAGCCTCAGCTCAACAAAGCCAAGCGCAAACTCCTGCACAAGGGTCAGGCCAATCCCAACCCCAACCCCAATCCCAACCCCAAACACAGGCTGGGTGGAAAACAGGGTGAAGGCAGCCCTGGGTAGAAAAACTGGGACTGTGGGAACCACATTACCTTTAAGGACCTTCCAATCCAGCCATTTTATGATTTCATGGAAAGGTTTCAGGATCAGTTGGGCCACGCAGGGAGGGTGTAGGAGGTGTGTCAGCCTTTCTCTGGCCGGACACTGCACCTTCCACCTCCCCACCAGGTCATAATGGCATTCACCCCACCACCTCACCTCACCTCACCTCACCTCACTGCCTTTTGTGAGAAGCCTTTTATTTTTCAGAGACTCCAGGGCTGGTCAAAAATGTCCTGGGAGACCTCATATGAAGCTCTCCACCCCCAAAATTTGGTTTCTGGATCCCACCTAGATTTAGGCGAGTGCAAGATGCAGAGTCCCCAGCCCTGTTCGAATGGTACTCTCCTGCTCACACTCAAAGCTGAGTTTTCACACTCAAGAACTGCATGGTCATCATTTGCAGGATGCTGGGATCCTCCAGGCTTGGACAGATGCTGAGCAAGGGTTTTTCAAAATCACACTGAGAACCCGAGGGTTCCTGCATTTTCCCTTATTTTTTTTTTTTTTTTTGGTTGTAGCCCTCAGTGACTTAATAACCTCCCCGAGTGCCCTGACAAACATGTTCCAGGACATTGCTCATCCCTTCAGCTTGTAAGTTCATGCACGCTGTGGGATTTGCATATTGTTGTATTTGGTAGCCTTCCCAAAGCAAGGCTTGAGTTCTTGCTTAAGCCTTCAATCCAGCTGGGACTGCTCCGCAGTTGTGATTGCTCCCCGAAAACATGTTGACATTTTGGCTCGGTGCATTAAACTCTCCTCACATTAGTAAAGCCTGGAAGCATCTGTAAGGCAAAGGTTAAGCCAAAATGCCCAGGAAAAGCTCAGATCAGCAAAAATAAGGTACAGGGAAGGTTTTGGGTGGTTTTTGAGTAGTCAGCTGACACAAAGCTGGGTAGAAGCTTTGGTGAAGTTGCATCAACCGAAAATGTGACCTTGTGTCTTTATGGATCCATTCATTTTTCAATATCCCAGTGGAATCATCTGAAAAGTGTCAGGAACAGCGCAATTTCAAGGATAACTGGTCTATAAGCCTGAGGTCAGTGGGGAATAGTACAGGGGGCCAAGGGAGGTCAGTTATCAGAATTATTGTGTCTGATTAGAATTGCCTCAAGGGCTTGAGAACAGCCCTGCTCACAGTAGAAATCCCATTTTACTGCAGCCAAAAAAGCAGTGGTGTTTTCTGAGGAGTGGCGTTGAACCGCAGGGTCATTTCTTGCGAGTGAAGAAATCAAAACTGCGAGGAGGAAGGAAAAATAAAAATTGATATCTTGGGGCGTTCCCCGCTTGCAAAGTGGTTTGAAAAGTTTGGTTTTCATTTTGTCACAGTGTGGAAAAAGCACTGGCATCCAGGAAAGCCTTCCCTGCTCCCCTTCCCTGGGATGGAAGGCTGCGATGGAAGCTCTCCACAAAGACCAAAACTCCTCAGTCCTTAACCGTGACATCTCTTCTGATCCCACCCACCAGCCTGAGGCAGTGGGCACAGAAGGAAAGTTCATTTCCAGTCCCCTTGGCAGGGACCTTAATTAGGCAAGTGAGGAAAACTCGGGGCAGGTGCAAGGTGCACCTCGAGCACTGTCACTGAGTGAGAGGCACAGCCCGGGGGGGGAAAAGGGATGGAGGGTGGGGACAAGGTTTGGTTTACACCCCGAGGATCGAGGATGTGACCATCCTGGCGTTTTCCTCCCTTCCAGCCACCAGCACCTCTCCCTGCCAAGGAAGAGGAGCTTTACCTGGTGCTGGTCCTGGCTGTTGTTAAGTGTAAACCTGCATTTTTCCATTTTTTTGGGGAGCATACCCAAATCTTGAGTGTCTGAAGCGAAACCCACGGCTCAGGGCCTGGCTGTGTGGTGCACTGACTGCACCGTACCACGTAGAATATTCCATGTGCCCCCCGAAATTCAGGTTTACATCTTTCCGTGGTGCCATGGCCCTAACCAAAGACCTGAGGATGACCCCAGTCAGAACTTTTTGGCTGACCTCAGTGGCCTTGGATCAAGCCTGGTCCTGTCTGCGCAGGAGCTTCATTTCCTAGCGAAAGAAAATATCTTTGGAGTATGTCCAAGCCAGACCACAGGGAAGAGGAGGATTTCCTGGCCTCCTGCCATGCCCTCCAGAGAAGATATTCGCAGGACTGATCAAACCCATCCTCCGCTGGCCCTTTACTCACTGACTTCTCTCTTCCACAGCCACCAGGGAGTCGGCCTTCGTCCACGCCATCGCCTCGGCAGGGGTGGCGTTCGCCGTGACCAGATCCTGCGCCGAGGGCTCGGCCACCATCTGCGGGTGTGACACGCGCCACAAGGGCTCTCCCGGGGAGGGCTGGAAGTGGGGAGGCTGCAGCGAGGACGTGGAGTTCGGGAGCATGGTGTCCCGGGAGTTCGCGGACGCCCGGGAGAACAGGCCCGACGCTCGCTCGGCCATGAACAGGCACAACAACGAGGCCGGAAGGACCGTAAGGGCATTTCAGTTTCACCTTTTTCCTGTCGTCGTTTTCTCACCTGATGTGATGAATGGCGGGAGGGGATGGTGGGAGTTGGACTAGATGAATTTTAAAGGTCTCTCCTAACCTGAACTATTCCAAGAAATGAAGGTTGACATTTTCACCGGATGTATCTCTCCCCGGGGAAAGGAGTGAAGGTGGGGAAAAAGAAAAAAAATGTTAAAAGAACTTTTTGTTTCTTTGAATGATCACCAAGCAGGAAATCATTTGCCAATCAGAACTATTAAATATCGGGAAGGAATTAAGGGGACTCAAAAGACCTAAATCTGGGAAAATCTATGTCACAGAATGGTAGTACCTGTCCTATGGTAGTTCTAGACCGACGTGCCTGATCTGTGAAAGCTCCACGTAAACTCACCCACACAGATCCAAACACCTGCAGCTTGGAGCCAGCTGTCCCGATCTCTTTTATAGAGGATGGGTCCAAGCAGGTTTAGGGTGGGATTTTGTCCCATCTTATGAGGATATCTACCCCCAAGAAGTCGTGGATGCCCCATTCCTGGAAGTGTCCAAGGCCAGGTTGGACAGGGCTTGGAAAATCTTGGTCTAGTGGAAGGGGTCCCTGCCCATCCCAAGGTTGTTGGAACTGAACGATTTTTAAGGTCCCTTCCAACCCAAATCATTCTGTGATTCCATGATTAGAGTTATTAACTCATTTAGTAATGTCCTAATTGTGCCTGTTCCCTTCCATTGACCCTGGGGCACCTGAAGATTGAGTGCAATTGTCCATTCCCCTTCTCTGCAGCCTTGAGGGAGGAGAAGAGCAGAGCTTCCCCCACAGCCCATCTTCTCTACCCTGTCCTACTTCCCAGGAAGTGTTTAAACAGAATTAGAGGCAATATGAGTCTGGTACCTCCTGATTAAACTTGGATCATGCCCTGAAGCTGTTTTTACTTCAAACAATCCTGGAACAAAACATGTGGGGGGAAAAGAAAGCACAAAATCTGCCTTATACAAGATGAATCATTTCCCTTGGTGGAATAATCCCAAAAGGGGGATATTCCTTTCATTTATTTATTTTTTTCATCTCAAGAATAGGCCCTAAATGCCAGAAAAATGTAATTTGTGTGAAATGATTTGTAGGTTTTAGCCACAAATCCCTTTCTAACAGAGATTATTCCACAGCTTCTCTGAGATAACAGAGAACAGGTAAATGTGGTCTTGTGCCCTCAGCAGAAGGTCTTGCACACATCCAGGAGGACGTTTGTGCAAATCTACCACAGGTGCTGCGCTGGGACACCTGTCCTCAGGCAGGCTGGTGTTCCTTGAGAGCTCCTCAAGTGGATCCTGTGAATTCCCAGTGGTGTTATCCCACCTCACACCACAGAAGAGCTGTTGGAATACAACTTTTGAAAGGGAAACACCACCAGAAACCAAAATTGTCTGCAATGGAGACAACCACAAGCAATAA
This sequence comes from Hirundo rustica, assembly GCF_015227805.2. Taxonomy (NCBI): domain Eukaryota; kingdom Metazoa; phylum Chordata; class Aves; order Passeriformes; family Hirundinidae; genus Hirundo; species Hirundo rustica. The sequence continues at coordinate 154,254,447 of NC_053450.1, read as the reverse complement.
TGTGGTTTCCTCCAGCTCCGGCCTAAATTATCCCAGGCACCCCCAGGGATGGGGCAGTCCTGGTGGCAGTTACTGGGATGTGGAGTGGGAAAAAGAGGGCTGGGGAGAACCTGTGTAGAGTGGAAAAGAGGGATTTCCTTTGAAGTGAGAATTTGTTTTAAAGTGAGAATCCTTGGGGAAAAAAAACAAAAAAAACAAAGCACCAGACATCCGTGTGACCACAGGCCTGTAGAGGTCTTTTGACTCCAAGTCTTGTTCCTTGATGCTGAGTTCTTCTAGGATATTTTACAGCTGTCAGAGATTAGAGAGCAGATGTCACACCATGACCTGAAATCCCACTGTTCTGGAAAACACTGATGTTTTCCATTCTCACAGTCCCAGCGCCCATGGGCCAACTCTTCCAGGCCTCCATACCTGAGTGCTTCCAGCTAAACCTGAGCCATGGGCAGTGTTCCATGTTAGTTCCCATAGGAACTCCAGCCCTCCCACCCCGCCAGGAGTTTTGATTAAGTTCAGAGTGATTATACCAACCAAACCTTCTGTGGTTCTCTCTCATGGCTAATTACAACCTGCTCTGCGGCGGGTGATACTCCGTAAATAACGCAGGAAAGCACCTGGTGAACACCAAGGTGCTGATTCATGGCAAATCTCTTGGACTCAGGCTGGCACTCGCCTGTTCACGTACCCAGAAATTTGCTGATCACTCTGAAAATGCAGATTATCAAGCTGTTGCATAAGATTGTCTCCCACCTCTGAGTACTGGAGGGCAGCACCTTTATTTATGTAAGCTCATTTTATAAGAGGTAAAAACAAGTGGCAAACTTCTGGGATCAATAGTCACCTTCTCATTTACCCCAGGAAGGTGTTTTGTGTTGGAGCCTGAGCCTTTCAAATCAAAAGTTGGGCTCTTTTTTTTGTTTTGTTTTCTTTGAAATGATTTTAGAAAAATCATAAGCCTGGCTTTAAAATAAAAATAAATTCCCTCTCAGTTTCTGAAAGTAGCCATAGCAAAGCTTGAACCTTGTTTGCTTAAATAAGCATGAAACATATGTAAAGGATTGGGTTCTGTTCTAGACAGTTAGGACATTTCATATTCCTTTTGTTTCCAACAGAAAAGCGGCATTTTTCATTTTTGAAGGCATTGTTTGAGCAGCTTTGTGTGTTCTTTGCTTCTCTGCCCAGATGTGTTTGAATTCTTTTCCTGGGTGACAAAGCTGCAATATTCCCACAAGAACATTGATAAAACAGAAATTAATAAGCTCAGAAATCTCCTTGGTGAAAGTTTTTGGTAAATCCTTAAATTTGAGTTGGGAATCAGAACCAGTCACTGAAAACCATACAGGACAGAAGTTTTAAGGCTCAGACACAGCATTGACTGGGGGATAAGGGGATTTTTTGTTCACAGGAGTATAAATATATCTATGAAAACATTCCTAATTCCTTAGAAAATCATGGCCAGGCAGCAGAACATTGTAAGTGTTTTAATGGCAGGTTAACGTGTTCCTTCTCCTTTGCCTTTCTTCCCTTCTGCAGTCTATCATTGAGCTCATGCACCTCAAGTGCAAGTGCCACGGGCTCTCGGGCAGCTGCGAGGTGAAGACCTGCTGGTGGTCCCAGCCCGACTTCAGGGTCATCGGCGACTACCTCAAGGACAAGTACGACAGCGCCTCAGAAATGGTGGTGGAAAAACACCGGGAATCCCGCGGCTGGGTGGAGACCCTCCGGCCCAAATACAACTTCTTCAAGGCCCCGACCGAGAAGGATCTGGTCTACTACGAGAACTCACCGAACTTTTGCGAGCCCAACCCCGAGACAGGCTCCTTTGGGACCCGCGACAGGATCTGCAACGTCACTTCCCACGGGATTGACGGCTGCGACCTTTTGTGCTGCGGCCGCGGGCACAACACGAGGACTGAGAAACGGAAAGAGAAGTGTCACTGTATCTTCCACTGGTGCTGCTACGTCCGCTGCCAGGAGTGCATACGAGTCTACGACGTCCACACGTGCAAATAAAGCGGGCAAAACCCTTCGCTGGGCTCCGAGCGGAGAAATGGATTTTGAGCCTACTTCCTCTGAGGTTGCAGATGTGAGAGAAGTTTGCTCTTTTTTTTTTTTTTTTGATATTAAAAGAATAAAAACTGGACAAAAAAAATTAAATAAGAAAAAATAAAAAGGCTAAAACTGGTTGGATAGAATAGGTCTAATGACTTCTGGGCTATCCCGAGGTACATCTGGCAGTCACGCAAGTTCTGCCCCGACGCCGATGCCTCCGGCAGGAGAGCGGCTTTTTCCATCAGCCCACAACACCGAGATGGAAAGAAGAGCATTAGCAAAAGCATGGATTTGCTCTGCTCTCACCCACCTGAAGCAACTCGTACGATTAAGTGTCCTTTGAAAGTCTTGTATCTCCCTAAGCATCTCCTTTTCCCTCAGCCAGGCGCAGGCTGTGCTGAGCAGCAGCACTGAGCTTTCTGAGAGACCTGTCTGCAAACCCAAATGGCCAGACTGTGTAACGAACAACAGCAGCAAATAAAATAAATTAAAAAAAAAAAAAGAAAGAAATAAAAGCAGATAAATTGAGATTTTTTTTTTTAAATAAAGAAGTACTTTTTTGCTTTTGCCTTGGAACCAGAGAATTCTACAAATATCTAACAGAGCTGGAGAGCGGGCAACCTCTTGATGTGAAGTTTTTAGCGTAGTATCTTCTGTCCAATTTGACAAAGGATTTCATGACATCTGTAGAAAGGGAGGGAAGGGGAAGAGGAGGGAGAGAAAGAGAGAAAACTGCTGATGACTTCCTATAAATGCCCTGTTGGCACACAGGCGATGTGCACAGTACAGAAAAGTTCAGTGTCTTGTGTGTGAGGTGAAGAGGACTTGTTGTGTGCATTGAGAAGGACACAGTCCCACAGCTGGGAATGCTGCTCCAGCTCTCCAGTCCAGAATGTGGCTCAGCCAGTGAGTCTTCCTTGGAAACATGTGGTGCAGTGGTTCTCCTGGGGCTAGACACTCCTGAGCACAGGACATCCATCTCCTCAGCACTCCTGGAAAAGGATGGCAAGAGAAAATGTTCACTCTTCCCACCTTGTTGGGGAGCTCCGCCACCAGCAGTGGAAAGTGCACTTAGTTGATCCACTCTCTGCACCTGAGGCAGGCTTCCCAGGCACCTGGCAACAGCCTGAGCCCACAGGTCTGTCGGAAACGTGGATCTGAAGGACTCATTGTCACCATTAATTTACGTGAGGGTGAACCAACCCACCGTCACCACCACACCCCACGAGCTGGAGCAGTCTCAGACTCAAGCCAAACCTCACTCCACACCTAATTCCTACAGCCATTCCTGACATATAAAAGTGGCACAGATTGAAATGGACAAAACCCAGAGTCTGAACAAGCCCAGAGTTTGGGTAAGTTTGGACACAGAGCCAAATCCCAGCTTTGCAGTGCTGGCCCATCTGTGCTGCTCACCCCTGACTCCCCAGCTTTGCATGTTGCTCTACTTCCAATTCCAGATCAAGATCACGGTTTACAAAACAGGCCTCACCTCCTCCACGGGCATCAGGACTTCCTTCAGGGTCTCAGACATGAGCTCAGCCCATCACCTTGGTGTTTACAGAACCGTAACCCTGCTTGGGTTATTCCTGGTCAATACTGGGATTAATGAGGGGTGCACCAAGCATGGAGTCGCAGCGTGTTTTAGCCTCAGACGCACTTGCCCTGTGTCCTCTTTGCCTTACCCCTGCTTTTGGGTTCCTATCCTGCAGAAAGGACAATGGATTGGTGTTTATTCTGTCTCTTCAGCACAGGAAGGGAAACAGGGCACAAGTTAATTCTCATTTCATGGCAATGTAATCGTGGCTGTTGGCTGGTTCACTCCGGGAAATCTTTGTGGAGAAATCAGAGTGCTCCTCTCTGTGTGTCAGCCTTTTCCCAGGAACCAAAGGAGGGAGTACAAGAAGAAGAAGGGAACAAACAGAGCTTAATCCCATCAGAGAGGAAACAGGAGGAAGTGATGCCTCCGAGGATTGACTCTGAGTCACAGCGTCTCCTGGGACTGCTCCTAGGCTGGTGCAGTTTATGCATCACCCATTTGTCTCAGGGCTGTGCCCAAGGGCACAAGCAAGATTTGCTTATTGATGAAGGCACTTCTATCAGTGCCTTGCATTAAAAAAATAAAAGATAATAAGAAAAAGCTTCAGTGAAATGAGAGAAGAAGAAGGAGAGAAGAGATCAAGAGAAGCAAAGAAAAATATAGGGAGAAAATCAGTCTGGGATATCTGTCTATGTAAACACTGCGCCCCACCAATTTGAGAAGGCAATAGATCACTGAAAACTTAAATAAAGATCAATTAATGGATGCATGGCTGATTTTCATAGTGCAGTCTTGGAGAAAAGGAAAACTTAAGGACCGGAAATAGAGAAGGAATGGGGAGATTGCACCTATAACCAACATCCAAACACAATCTGTCAAGAAAGCAAATGCCCCAGAAAGCCACCTATGGGGTGGAAGACACTGATAAATTGGAGAGGATGGGGTAAGGGAAGATACATCTGATTTACTCACTATGATGCAGTGCAAGCAGCTGCAGTGAGAGATGCCAGACACGTCCTACCAGGAACTTCTGTCAATGAAGGGTGGCCCAACAGTGAAAATTCAAATCATTGCAGGCCACGGTCCCTTCAATCCACTGACTTCAGCGGGGTCACACCCGCAACTGGTTTTACCTTAAGACTTTTAAGCCAAGTGGTTTCAAACACCTTCTTTTATATCACACCAGTGAAGAAACGGGTTGAGGGATTTGGCTTCCATTCGTGGGAGCTGGAATCTGACCCCAGCCCATGTTCACATCCACCATTTCTGCTTTTGCACCAGAACAAACCCAGCATCACCAGTGGGTGAAGTTTTTGGGAAGCAGGGGAGGAAAATACTGAAAATGTGCATTTGCTGAGCAATTGCCTCTAGATGTGAACAAATTTTGACTGCAGCAGTGGGATTTATTTCATCTCATCTAAAATATTTATCTAATTTTCTGCTGGGATCAATGGCAAGAAACAAATTCAGAAGGTGATTCATTACACTTAGAATGGTACCCGAGTTATGTTTGGTTCAGTGCCCTCTGGGTGTTTCTCTGACTTCAGCTGCTGAGCTCAGAGTAGATGGTGATCTCTTCCATGGGTCCAGACTGATGATGTGAAGTCCAGCATGAGTCAAGGAGGTGAAGCCACAACCTGATCATCCTCTGAGATGTGCTGGAAGCTGTGCTGCTTCCCTCCAAGCTGGGGTCGGGCTGGAACCAGCTCAGTGGTTGGGGACTCCCTGCTCCTCACTCAAGGGGTTTTTAACGAAGCCTATGGGTACTTGTTTGGGTTTGTTGTGTAATTAATCATCTCTGTGGTGACACAATGTAAGGGGTTGAGCAGCTGCTACTAAAGTCAATGAAAAATGCCTGCGTGAATTCTGTTCATCACCCCAAGTGCACCCGGGGGGTTCCAGCCCAGGGTCTGGCTCTGGCCATCCCTGAGGTGGGGAAAAGAGCCTGTGAGGGGTCTGGGAGCTGGGCCTGTGTCTGACCCCATGGTTTTGGAGAGGGGGCTTGGGCCATTGCTCACTGCCACACATGAATTCGCGAGGTGTCTTTGGAAAACTGAGATCCCTCTCCGCTGCCTACACTGGGTGTCTCCAGTTAGGGTTTCCACTGCACTGGTGAGAAAAATTTAGTCAATGATGAGTGAGGTGCCCTCCTTCCCTACAGGAGATGGTCTAGATACCACCCAGAGCTGCCTTCTGCCTCAGGTTCTCCCGTGAAAACAGCAGGTCCTTACTTATGGAAGGGTCTTGGCATTCCACTCAATAATACAAACATCTGGTGACATTTTAGAGGTGCCCTACAATGTTCTCTTGGGGTCCAGATGCTGTTTCAATGGCCTAAGACCCACACAAATCATCGACCTGGGCAGTCAGAGACCACTGGGTGTCCAAAACGAGACATCCTGAGATGTTCTTTGTGTAGGCGGTGGAAGTGGGCACTTCCCTTGAAAAGGTTTTCTGTCAGACCTCCTCCCCCACCTGGGTGAAATGCTCCAGTTTATAACCAGAAGGAAAATGTCATTCATTTCCCACAAATGGGAGCTGGCCACCTCCACCTCTGTGCTCCCTGGGTGTCCTTCCCTTCAGCGTCTGCCGGTGAGGTTTGTCCCCAGGCAGATGGATTGTACCAGGGGTGTGTCTGGCAGGAGTGGGGAAAGGGGACAAGCTGTCACCCAACAAAGTGACAGATGCAAAAAACAAGAGTGAAAAAGGACCATAATTCCATCCTGTCACGTGCTGCTATCCAACCTCTTCTTTAGCTGAACAAATGGGTCCCGTCAGTTCCACATCCAACTCATTAAAGACAGTGGAGTTACCTGCGAGGGGTGAATTTGGCCTCATCTCTTTTCTTTCTATGAAAGAAATGGAAAGTTTAGGAGTTTGGTAGGGGTTCTTTTTTGGTTTTGTTTTATTTTTTTCCTTGGTCTGGTTTAGTTTTAGAATTTGGGGCTTCTCATTCTCAGAGAAAATGAAAATATGAGGAGGGAAGTGCATGACATTTTTGTTGCTTGACCCGGGTACATCTCTCTCATCTGGGTGTCATGGCCAGCACTTCTCCAAAGCATTTTTGAAATCTCCAGGATTGCTTCCAGTCCTTATGGGAAGCTTCATGTCGCGAAGTAAAGCACTCCGGACTTAATTTTTGGAGGGGATTGCAGAGACAACCGCACCACAAAATGCAACATGGCACAGAAATCCCTGAGTCAGTACCGACCACGTCAGCCCTGCAGTGCTGTCGTCTAAGCTGAGCATTTCAGGTTTTCTGTGTTGACAGACCTCAGAAAACAATTTCTTTTGCCCCTCAATCTCAAACACTTTTGGTGTTTTCATTTCATTCAGACATATTGCCACAGAAATGAATTATGTTACCTTTGTCACATGTGTTTGTATTCTTATCATGCCCCCATCCTTAAATTCGTGTACAGGAGAAACACTCTGAGCTTTGGGCGACTTTTTTTTTTTTTTTTTTAGCTTCTAATATTGGTTTCAGTGCTGCAAATCTGGTGTTTGGTGTTGTTGGAGATATTCAGGGTTGCAGCATGAGCACTCTGCAGGAGCTGGGAGTTGTGAATCCAGTCCTGGGATCTGCGCTATGGAAATTACTCCAGGCTTCCCTCGACGCTTTAACAAAATCCGTTTGGGAAGATGGAAACGGGGCCATGAGAGGCACCAGACCCAGCTGCCCCGCAGGTATCAGCCATTGCACCTGGTTCCACGGGCTGCCCACAGGGAAACAACTCCTGGCTCTTCCAGACTCCTGCTCCAGGGCTGAGGCTGCGGGGAAGGAGGGATCACCCTGCGGGCAGTGGCAGGGTGAGGAGGAGGTTTGCTGGGATCTGTCACTCCTGAACTCAAGCAGCTGTTGGGATGAGAAGATGTAAGAGAGTGTTGGATGATGGGAGAGAAGGTGGGCAGGACAAGATCTCATCTCTTCATTCCTGTGCTTTCCTGTGTTTTACCTCCCGCCAAGCTAAATCTTGGCAGTTTGAGCAGTGACTTCTCATTGTGGGAGTATCTCTTTTTTATAGATTTCCCCTCCCTCACTGGAAGCAGCGGTGGCATCTGGCTGAATAGTTTTATTTCAAGGCTTAACCCTTCCATCCTCCTGTTTCCTGCCCTCCCTTGTGTTCTCCAGCAAAGTTCCTGATCTGCAGCTCCTCACCCCCCCAGCTCAGGCCTCTGTTAATAGCTGTGGAGTGCAGATTCCTCAGTTTGATGGGACATGGAGGATCCTCTGCCCTCCCTTTCAAAGAAGGGCTGTTTAGTCCTCATTCCTGCCCCTCCCAGTGCCTTCATGGGCTTGGGAAAGTCATCTGCTCCCACTTTGCTGCGCTTTCCAGAGGGATTCTTGGTGCATCTCCACCTCGGAGAAGCAGATTTTTCTCAAGCATGGACAAGAGGCCGGGAGTCGATTCCCAGGCATTGGTACCCACAGTGGGATTTGGAATACAAAGTGAGATGCTTAAAGGCAGGTATCTACATGTGTGCTAGGTGCTTAAACCCCCATACAAGCCAAATCATGGGCTCCATTTGCCTAAATTTAGCGTTTAGGGCTGAACTAAATTATTGAAATTGGTGTCTAGAGCCATCTGGGATGCTCCAGGGTACCCCACTGGCTCCTAAAAGCTCCTCTGCAAGAATGTGGGCTTCCCTTAAATCTCAGGGCGTATCTGAGGGATCCATGCAGATGTTTCTCCATCAGAGATGGGTGTTTAGATGTCTGAGTCCCATGCAGACACAAGTTTGTGGACATCCACAAGCGTGTGTCTTCATCCACGAGCAGGATCCCACTCCAGATTCCAAAATCTCTTTAGATTCTCCCAGGTGGAAAACTGCTCGTGGTCCCAGTTCTCTTCTGAAACCAACAAAAATCAGGTACAAGTGTCTCAAGGGGAGCAGAAGGTGTATTCTGTAAGAATAATTATTTGAATCCCCCTCACTGCCAGGTTTGTCATGGTTTTGGCCCCAAGGGAACACCGCTGCTGCTCCTGTTGAGGAGCACATGATGGAAATGGACAGGTCCCACCAAGTCATCCGCGGACAAAATCCTGCTCTTAGGAGAACCACACCCAGACAGAGAAAGTTCCTGAAGCCACAAGGGTCTTTTCCACATGATCTCCTCCTCCGTCTCATTTCTTACACATGTTCTGTGCACCAAGGGAGGTCTTGGGCAGCCCTGCACGGAAGCGGGGAAAGCGTGAGGAGAAGCTTTCCCTGTTTCCCTTTCTTTTCCAAGCTTCTTATTATTTATTACTATTTATTTATTTCTCTCCATTCATTCCACACCACCAAAAATCCTGAAGGCAGGCCTGCTTACAGACACGGGCTGAGCAAAGCAGCTGAGTGTCACCCATGGTTTTGAGGGATGGCCCCGTCGTGTCAGAGCTCCTTCCCAACATTTGCCACCTGCTGCTCCCACTTGGAAAGCACAAGAGGCCTGAGTCTTTTCAAGCCAGCCTCCCAAAAACTCCAAAAGACTTTTGTATGGATAAAATTCTCCTCAGTCTCTGGTGTAGTCCTCGTTGTCCCACTGCCCCTGTCCCCAGCTGATAGCAGCTCAGCCTTCACCTCCTCATCCCACTCGATCAACCCCTTGTGGCATCACTTTCTGTCCCTCCCAGCACCAAACCTGCCCGAGCAAGACCTGTCGTAGCTTTGGCCTCTCTGACAAGCCCACCAGCAGCGGGGAAGACGTAAAACACAAACCTGTAGCACCCCGGGGGATTCCCCCCACGGTACAGAACATGCTTGTCCAGCAGTCAGGGACAAGTATCTTCTTGTGAGTGGGGTTTTTTTTTCCCGCTGTTGCTTTCCCTTCCCACAGACTGTCTGCCTGATTACATCGCCCTCTTCAAAGCCCCATCGCCGTCTGTAACCCCTGCCCTCACCCCACCCGAGCACCCCCGTGTACAGATTGCATGTGTGATACGACCTGGAATTCCAAAGCTATTGTACAAAAGTAGAGCTGTCACCTTATTTTTTTTTTTTTTTTCCCCCTCCTCCTCTCAGTATTTTGTCAAGTCTGATGATTTTTTTTTTTTTTTATGATTATTTATTTTACGAATAAATGTATATATTAGTAAGAGTATATATTTGCGGAAATAACTCATCGGGACAGTGTTGTTGCTCTGCTGTTGTGCTTGTGACCTCATTGGCTTTTACTCTATTTTCTACTGACGGCACATTAGCAATGTCTTGTAACTGTTTTTTTGTTACCAGTTAAGTTTGATAGATGTGTTAACTTTATAATGAAAATTAAAAAAAAAAAAAAGAAAAAAAGAAAAAAAAAGCATTAATTTTAACCTGCGTTTGGGTGCTTTTTCCCACCGTTCCGTAGTTTTGACTGGATGGGATTTCATATCACGGGCTGAAATTCAGCTGGGGAGAAATTAGAAATAATTATGTCTTCCTCTTTTGGGACAGGAGCCGTGTGCTTTGGAAGAAGAGATTTCACCTGTGTTGTCACTGTTTAACCCACGCAGAGCTTCTGTGGGAAATACGAATGAAATATGAATATGAAATATGAATAAAACAAATCCACCTAAACTGCCACGAGTCCATTTCTCAGCTGAGCATCACCAGGACAGAGACTCAGTTTCTTCCTTCAGAACAATAAAACCCCAGCATGGCAAAGGGATGAGTTTTCATAATGTCCCTGGAAGGCCCCAAGAAATTTTGTGTTGGTTTTACCAATTCCAATCATTCCTTCCTTCCTCTGCTCTTACTTTAGGTTGGGAGCCTCTTGGACAGTCCTGCAACTTCCAAGGCTGCAATTATGCTGGAAAAAGGAATAGATTGCAAGGACACAATTAGGAGGAGACACTGTTGACAGGCAAAATAGGGAAAACCATGTTCCTTTCATTGGAACCACCGTGGCTGGCCTTCCACTGAGCCTTCCATGGGCTGTGTGCAGATAAATCTGCTCCCAGAAGGAACCCTGGAAGAGCCTTCCCCATCCTTCTGTCCTCGGAGAGGAAAGGCCCCCTCCTGCAATGGGTTCAGGGATCCAGGAAGCAGCACAGCTTCTCTTTGGATGCCTCAGTTTGACTGGGTGAGGAGGGGTTGGCTGCAGCGGGGACAGGGCAGCATTTCCAGGGGCTCTGTGCCTGTTCGCCTCCCACCCCTCAAACAGAAATGGATCGCATCCCACAGGGATCCCTGTGGCCTTCACGTCAGGAGAGTTTCAAGCCACCCAGCTTTATTCCTCACAGACCAGGAACCTCCTCTGAAACCAGTATATTGATGACTTTATAAGTGATAGAGGGATTGAAGCACATCCAGAGATTTATCCCAGTTATTCAAACCTGAGCTGGTACAAATCACCTTCTGGAGAAATATGTTTTCTTACAGAGGCTCTAAATGCACACATCTATAAATGAAAAACAGCTTTTTCCCTGGGAAGGGAGGTGGGCAGCACACTGGGACACCCCAAATATCGAAAGACAAAATATCCAAGTCCCAAAAACACCCCCCATGCCTGGCTTTGAATGACACAGGTCAAACACCACAGAGAGCTTTCAGCATTCCGGGCTCAGCATATTTTCCAGAAATAAATGATAAACATTCTTATTAAAGAGCACTTGAGATAAGCCTATTTGTCAAGCTGTGTTGCCTGCTTTGCCAGGTTTAAGAAAGAATCTTTTTTTTTTTTTAACCTTAATAAAGAAAAACTAAGAAATGACTGAACACCTTTGTTACTCTCAGCTTACACATGTTATTAACCCATCCAGATCCTTTTAGGAATGGAAGAAAACAAGGCCTTGATAACTTATTGCTGCCTCATGACCTGGACTTTTTGTTATGAAGTTTCCTTTTATTTTTGTAAAATACTTATTTCCCCATGGGAAGGCAGCAGAAACCATGGCCACATTTGGCAGTGGCAGTGACTTTTGCTCAAGACAACCCAGGTCACAAAAGTCACCTAAAACTGTTCCACGACCAAGTGAGAGATAGTTAACATGAGAGTCAAGAGTCAAATCTCATCCCCAGGTGTAATTCAGGGACTGATGTTCTGCAGAGGAGTACCAGGTACCTGACGGAAGAGTTGAGAGCTCCATGTTCCTCTGAGGAACAGTGCACTGAACCTGGTGAGGCTCGGTCACCAGCAAAATAAAATTAGAATTAGAGTTAGAATTAGACTTAGAATAGAATTAGAATTAGAATTAGAATTAGAATTAGAATTAGAATTAGAATTAGAATGCTTTGGGTTGGAAGGGACCTTGCAGTTCATCTCATTCCAGCCCCTGCCATGGGCAGGGACACCTTCCACAGCTTCCCAGAGTGCTCCAAGCCCCATCCAACCTGGCCTTGGACACTTCCAGGGATCCAGGGGCAGCCACAGATCCTCTGGGCGCCCTGTGCCAGGGCCTCTCCACCCTCACAGGAGAGAGTTTCTGGTGTATCCAACTTAAATTGCCCCTCTTTGAGTATTAAGCTGTTTCCCATTCTCCTATCACTGCAGCTCCTGATGAGGAGTTCCTCTCCAGCTTTCATGCAGTTGCTTCAGATCCTGGGAGGTGCTGTGAGGTCCCCACAGAACCTACTCCTCTCCAGTCTGAACAGCCCCAAATTTCTTAGTCTTTCACCTCAGCAGTGACTGAGCAACTCCTCAGCAAACCATGGCCAGGTTCACACTCCTGGAAGCCCTTCATGACCTCTCCTGTCTGATTTCCATGCACAGGCTTCCCAGTCCTGCACAAACAGTGCCCCACACCAGCCCAGGAGGTGCCAGATCCATTGGAACCATGCAAATCGTTCTGTACCCGAGTCCTTTTGCCCCAGTCTGGTGGAAACCAACCAGCCTCCATGTGAGCGAGGCACCCAAAGCCTCCGTGAACTTGCCACACAGGCTTGGGGACTGCAGGGAGTGGGGCTGAGCTCATGGATTCACTCCCACCTGTTGGGGAGGATGAAGCCAAAAAACCCTATAATTACGATTGCCTATATTCTGAGAATGAGAAACCTGTAGGTGAGATAGAATTGAAAGCAAGTTTTGATGTTTGAGATGTCCTAGCTACTGGATGTCTGGGAAAACAGTTCTGTGACCAGCTGAAGGTCACCTGCAGCCAGACCCAGAGGTCAAATGGGATGTTCTGTCTCACCCCCAATGGTTCATCCCACACCTGTACCCCTCCCCTGAGTTATCAGGTATCTGTAACCCCATTGGCACAATTCCTGTCCCAGCCCACCTTGAGACCCCTTATCAGGGGGCTGCGAGGGTGGGTTGGTCTCTTTGCTCTTTGCTCTTTGCTTTTTGCTCTCCTCCACTCTCAACCTCTCCTTTCCCCCACCTTCCTGGGCCTTGCCAAGAGCTGCAGCCTGGCAGCTCAGAGCAAGGCCTCACATCCCTTACAATAAACCTCATCTTCTAAAACCTAACTTCAGAGATCTCTCGTCTACATTTGTCCACACCGTCCTGGAGTCCACAGCAGCAGCAGCAAAGCAATTTCTACACACACCAGGGAAGGAGCCTGCAGAACCACAGACAGGCACGGCCATGCCCTTGGGGCATTTCCATCTCCAGTGTTCTGCCTGTCCTCTGGGTGCTGCTCCAGGAGAGCCCCGGGTCTCCTGCAGGTCTGTGTCATGTCCGGGAGCTCCGGGGGAATGTCTCAGATCCCCCAGGATACGTCACCAGCATGAGGCACTTCTGCCAAGTGGCTGAGCCCAATTTGCCTGAGCTCGAGGTCTGAGTTTCAAGTTCCGGTTATGGTTTGCAGTAAGTCGAGGGATTCGTTTCACCATAAGGGCAGAGCGCTGCCTGGATCGCTTTGGAAATCTGAATGTCGTATGGATTTGGCACACACGGACCCTCTGGGAGGTCCGTGTCCTGCTGAATTGGCAGGGGAACACCCAGAGGAATTACACTGATGTGAGAGTCGAGAGTTTTCGCTCGCACAAAGTCCTGTACCAAGGTTAAAAGATGAACGGAACTTGCAGCTTTTTGATCTTTAGAGATGTTTATTCAGTTTCTTTTCTCAAGGTCCGCACACCGCTAACACCTAACTTAGTGTGTTGGAAAACACAGCTGGCAAGAACACCAGCTGGAGAATTCCAAGGTGTTTTAAAGGTTTTTAGTCCAATTAACTCTTAAAACATACTACATTTACAGTTTTGTGCCAATAATCACTACCTATTCTATTTCTGCATCAAACCCCATTCTATCAATGTCTCTGTGTCACAGTCACAGCAGAAAATGGAGAAGGAGGAGAAGAAGAAGAAGGAGAAGAAGGAGAAGAAGGAGAAGAAGGAGAATGAGAAGGAGAAGGAGAAGGAGAAGGAGAAGGAGAAGGAGAAGGAGAAGGAGAAAAAGAAAAAGAAGAGGAAGAAGAAGAAGAAGAGAAGCAGAAGAAGAAGAAGAAGAAGAAGAAGAAGAAGAAGAAGAAGAAGAAGAAGAAGAAGAAGAAACACCACTCAAAATCCTCCATCTTGCTCTCATCTATCTCTATACTAAAACCTCAAAACTACAAATTTTCACCCTGTGACAAACGAAACCACTATTTATTTCAAATATTTCGTTGCTTTTAATTAATCTCTAAGTGTTGGGAGTTTTTCCTGTGGACTAAGGTCAAAGGCAATGCTTTCCTGGGGTCCCAGCCAGGCTCTCGGACCCCCCAGGGCAGCTCGAGGGATTTTCCACGTGCCCTGGACTCCAACACACAGATACCACAGATGGTCCTGGACACCTGTGCTCAGTCAGGCACATGGAAAATCCGATCTCCACTGGCTGTGACAGGAGCTCAGAGCCTTCGAGCACGTGCGGGCAGCGCTTTGCATGCTGCCACCCAAATTACGATGTCTTAATCTGCGTGTTGAATCCCGCTCGAGCAATCAGTCCAATCCAGCATCCTTGGAAGCTGCAAAATCCATCTGAAAGCAGCTCCTGACCAGCAGCTCACCAGGCCATAAAGAAACGCACTGTGACCCAATAAAATCTGAAAGCTTTGCCATCTCATTGCTACCCAGCCTGGCTTTGGAATTTGCTTACGGATGTCTTTTATTTGCAGGTGTGGAAGGGTTTTTTCCCCCCCATCATGCAGTCATTTGGAGGCACATAGCCAGATTTGCATTCCACAGGGCTACAATCCAGTCTGGGATTTGCCTGCGAGTGTCAACAGGTGAAGTGTTAACTAATGAACTTGGTGGTGGTGTTAAGGTGAGGTCAGCTCAGTTTCTCTTCAAGCTGGTTTCGTGCAAGGACAGCAGGGTTAAACCACTTTAACGGTGATTTAAAACAGATCTGTGGTCTGGACCTGACCCTTTGAATCCTTGTGCCATTCTTTTTGGTTCAGGAACATCCCAACACTCTAAATTTCATCCAGGCTTTTGTCAGAGAGGAGGCGCATCAAGGCTGCATTGGCTACATCTCACCAAGCCCCTGAGCTCTCAGGAACACATTTTCTCTATAATCTTTTTTTTCCCCTGGAATATGTGAGATAATTCTCAATTCTGCATGTGGGAAAGAGTGGTGGTAGTGAAGAAGTGCCGGCTTCACTGCAGTGGGAATTTCTTCCATGCAGGTATCCGGGGAGAGCCTTGAACCTGTTTGTTCTGTCCTAATCAATGCGGCTGGTTTGTGCAGGAAGTGTCTTTCATCCCGGGAATGTCAAGGCCTTTGTGGCAGCATATGGAAATCCAGGTCCAAGCCTCCCCTCCCTGTCAGACAGAGACGTGAAGCCAATGCCCTGACTGAGTCACCAGCCATCTCCCAGGGGCTGATAACTCCAGCCTGGTCTTGAGCAACTCCGCTGGAGTTCCGGCTTCAACAAACTGCTGCTTTCCAGAGGACGAATGCTTCCCCTGGAATTTCTGTTCCTCAAGCTGCTCCTTCGCAAGCAACACACCCAAATTCCAGGGGCCACCAAAAATTAAGAATCAGCTTGGGTTCTACTTACCTCGTAGACACAAGTTCACAGAAGGGACCACACAGAAGACTTCAGTTAACCAGGATGAAGATGGGGGAGATTTTTTGACAAAGAATTTTCTCTGTGGGTACGGAATGTGATGAGACACAGCCCCTTCAAACACTTACAGATGGTTTTAACTTCCCCACTGCCATGTCAGGACTTTGCAGGGGATTTCTCCCAGTTGCGCTTTCCTCAGTGTCCGTTGGGACAACGCGGTGTCTCGGTGGAGTGGAGAGGGCAGGACAAGTCAATAGCCCTGAAGTGGGTAAGGGGAGGACTTTGGCTGACATGAACAGCTAAATCAATAAGAAAACTTCTTCCTGGTTCAGCCACGGAGTGGGAACACCACCCTCCAAGCACCACAGCCACACAGGAGGAGTCTGGCACACGGAGGGCTGGCAAGGAGCTAACCTTTAGGCTCGTTAATGAATGATAATTGAGTGGTCCTCAAGAGCTCTGGATAAGTTCCCCAGCTCCCAGCTGCTGTTTCGGGCTGGCAGGGGCTGCTGGGCACACCTTGCCTTAGCAGCAGGTGTTGTTCCTGCTGGGGGAAGAGGAAGGTTACTCATTAAAAGGCAGCAGACACTCCAAACACAGAATAAAATGTGACCAAAAGACTGGCTGTGCAGCTCGGATGGATTAGCTTTCCTCCCCTTTAATTAGGATGTTTTGATAGCTGGGGAGCACAATGAGATCCAGGTGTCGTCGTTGCTGTCACAGCCTCGATCACAATGATAATCCTCATTTTGTGGTGGTGCCTCTGGGCTCCTCACTCCCGAGGACCATCCCTTGTGCTGGGTGATGTCCAAACACAGTACAGGGTGGTGGGCCCTGTCCTAAAGCGCTTCCAGGCACAGTGGTCTGGTTTTGGCTATCTCTGTTTACATCCATAGTGATGCAGATAAATAAATACTGCTCTCAGCCATTGCCCTGGGCTGCCTGAGACAGTGTGTCTGTAGAAACAACTGTACCCTCACACAGCTCTACATGTCAAGCAGACGTCTTACAAATCATCTAAATGCAGAAAAAACATTGGATTATTAACAGCACAATGAGTGGTTAACTAGAGAAAAGTCAGGTCCACCTTTCAGCATCATTTATCAAACCTGTAATGTCAAGGAAATGACTTTTTTTCACTTGTGGCTTGCAATTAGTACAAGCCAATAAAAAACTTAACGTTCTGCTAGCTCATCAAGCAGGTGGTTAGAGCTCGCTGGCATGAAGAAGGTGGGAACTGCTCTGTAAGCACAGGTTTTGTGGTGCAAGCCTGCACAATCCAGCAAAGAAATCCTTGGGGCAGCCAGGCTTTGGGACACAACAGTGCTGAGAGGTGAGCATGGATCAAATACCCACCGTTTCTCATAATGTTACACCCAGGAGACATCCACTGTAATTAGGGCGAGAACAACAGAAAAGAGGTTTGCTCGTGGGGTTTGATGAACAAGAAATCTCTGCCTCATGGAGCTGTAGGTATTTAAATTTATCTGAATTTGAGAAGCAACTGGCCAGCGTTCACCAAAGAAAGGCACGTGAGGAGTTTTTATACAGAAAGACTCAAGTCTTCCGTCGGAAATCCCAGCTGGGGGTGGCTGGGAGTTGAGTGGAAGGATCACCCTGGGTTTGTCCTGTCCTCCTGCTCTCCCCCAGTCGCACTTGGCCTGTGCCAGAGACAGGAGATGATGCCAGCTCAACCAGATCCAGCCCAGCTGATCACAAATCCTTCGGACATAAATGTCCACGAAACAGATCCGCCAAACACTACCATTCCTTCAACCCTCCAGGGTGGAATGAATTCCAGAAAAAGGGGATTTATTCTCTCAGTCTGACTGAAAAAATGAAGACGGTGGTCATTTCACCTGACTTTAAAAATATTAAAATCCTGGCAAATCTTTACAGCTAAGGAGAGAGCGGGACATGACCAGCAAGTGATTTTCATGACCAACCTTGGGTGTCTGTTTTGAGAGGTGAATCTCCCCCTCGGGGTGACTCTCTTCTCCCTTGACCACAAAACAAGCCTGGGCTGACTAACTTGGACCTGGGCATCTCACTTTTAGAGGTGTAAATTAGGGCTGATGAAACCTTCCCAAAATTGCATGCCTCACCTCAGATTTGTATGTTTCTCGATTGTGAGACAGAACTTAGAAAAAGTACCCCAAAAAAGGTATAAAATGCTAAAGAAAACGTGCATATGTTTCAAAAATGTGTTGCATGGGTTAAGTGAATTTTGGTATCAAAATTTCCTTTAAACATGTCACCTCCTGGCCCAAACACAGTTCTCCCTGAGAAAGAAAACCTTGATAATCACAGAACCTGAAGAGTGGAGACCACTTCCAACTAGGAAGAAACTTGCAGCTGAGGACACCAAAACAAATTTCATTTTTGGCCAAAAAACAGTCTCAATATCTGCCCAGACCATGAAATAATAAATCCTTAATGGCATTAATCTGAACAGCTGCTGAAGAAGCACAAAAGGCTTGAGCTGAGTCAGCTGGATTTCCACTCTGTGTCTGCAAGAAAGATTCAAACCTTGAAGGTGTCCAAACCCAGCCCTCACCTTGCTAAATCTTTCCCAGTGTGCCGCTGGTGGTGAGTGGGCTCCTCTTCCAGATCCAAAGTCATCAGAGCTGTGGCCTTTCACTTGCACAAGAATTTCTGTTGGATTCAGCACCTGGCTGCAAATCCAAATTGGGGGTGACTTTGAAGAGTAAATTTAAGGGGCTGTAACTCCACAAGTGCCACAAGCTCAGTTCGTAGTGCTGTTTTTAAAGAAAGATGTGGATTTTCCACGGGAAAAGAGGGGAAATTTGGGACATGTCATCCATGTGGATGTCATTCCATATGGAATTCCCCATTTGTTGGGAATACTCTCAAGTGTCCAGTTCACACAATGGCTTTTCACTACAAACTTCTCAAAACAAATAGAAAGAAAAAGTTGCCTTAGACTTTGGATAGTTTGAATCTTGGATGTCTGATGGGTTAAAATCTTGGGAATCAGCAGTTCGGAGAAACAGTGGAGGTTGGAACAGAGTTGTCTGTAGAGGTGTTCTCCACGCTCTAAATCCATGGCTGGATGTTCTTTGGCCACTCCACTCATCTTGGACACTCCTCACTTTGAAACCCCTTCACCAAACACAATCTCTTCCATAAATCTCTGACCTCCAGAGCCACCTCACTGGCACTAACCTTTCAGCAGCGCCACCGTGGGCAAAAAGAGCTCCAGAGATGATTTATTCCAGCCTCCTCAACTCATGGAGATGCCTCAAAACCCACCCCTGAGGCAGGGTACCCACCGAGATGGTGAAGAACCAATTCCAAGCATCTGGTTTAACGAAGACAAGGGCGCAAATCCATAAATAGGCGCTTTTCCAAACGACTTGGCTTCCAGTTTTGTCCTCCTCGCTCACCGGGGCAGCATGGGGAGACATCTGCTGGTTGAACGATTTCCTGCAAGCAAATCACAGCAGATGTGCGTTTGGGGAGGCGTTTTTGGAACGGCGGTGTCTCAAGAAGAGCGTGTCCCTTAAGAGACGCGACACCGCTGAGTTCACACGGAGCACCATCATCTCCCACTTCAGCAGCGAACCTTCCATCCATTATCTGGGGAAAAAAATGTGCCAAAATGCTCCTGTCGAGGCAATGGATCGCTTCTTGGTGCCTCAAATGTTGGATTTCAGTGTAAACTACGGACAGCATGTCCTCTCTCATTTCAGCTCAGAGGACATCCAAAGGGTGGTGATCAATCTGATCTTGGTTTCTCCTTTCCTAAACAAAATATTGAGGGTAAAAAGAATGTTTTTCTCCCACCAGGCTGCAAAAGAAGCTCTTCTGCACTTGGCAGCAGAGGTCCAGGTGGGGCAGACGGTTGGGTAATCCCTGCAGTCCTCCAAGACAAAATCAGGCCCAAGAGCTGCAGCGCTAAAATCAGGATCTGGAATTTAATCCTACAGAAGGAGTGTCAATAATTCCCTCAAATTCTCCACTCTCATGACATGAAACCTTCTCAAGAACTTCAGGTGTTATAATTATATATTATAATTATATTACGTCTCCATCCAGGCACACCTTTGCTGGTTGTAAATCCCTCCAGGCTCTAAACCCAAAGAGTCACCAGCACAGGGATTGGATCTGGAATTTTCCTCTCAGAGGATGAAATAGTAGGGAAGAAAAAGTGACCCAAATGAGCTGCATCCTGCAGTGTTGCCCCACATTGAGTTGTTTTCCTGTTGCTCCGGGCACCTAAAGAACGGAAGTGCAGCATTTCCATTATCCCTATTTTTTTTCCTGGGCTTTGCTGCGGTACCTGGATCTCCAGCGGCTGCTGGAGGGTGTAAAATGCCTTCACCAAAAGTGCTTCCACAGTGACAGAGACTCTTTGCTCCCCCGTATTGGACAAGGTTTTTAGATCAACATTTCTGCCGGGTTCAGGAGTCCCAAAGTGGCGGCACAGTGATGGACAGACCTGCTCACGAGGTCAGTTTTGGGCACCAACCGTGCACCAGCGACAGGTGTCCTCCATGCTCTCCCACCACTGTTATAACAAATCATGGTCAGGGACACTTTCCACTAACCCAAGTTGCTCCAAGCCCTGTCCAGCCCGGTCTGGAGCACTTCCAGGGATGGGCAGCCACAGCTTCAGCTGCACCACCACATCGCACACCTCATGTTCTTCAACGCACCTCTACCCACACCTTCTCTGTGATGGGGCAGAGGCTGATTGTCTTTATTTTACAGGTGAGGAGCAGAAGCACGAAGAAGCCAGGAGATGGTTTGGTTTTTTTAACCACCTGGCTTTGAGGTGTTGAGGCTCTCGCTGCCTCCTGGAGAAGCAGATGGAGATGCCTCATTCTGAAAAAGCTGCTGAAGCGAGGCTGATGTGCCACACCTCCCGTTGGAGTCTCTCTCTACCCCCAACACGGACGGGATAAATCACTTTCCAGACAACCAGACCTCTCTAATTAATTGCAGAAGGTGAAAGACTACCTTGGATTAGACATTAATTTCTGATAAACAATGTGAGATGGGTCCCACAGCAGATAACTCCACCAGGGTTGCACTTGCACCACAGGGATTGAATCCCTCCATCCCAAAGGCCAACCCAACCTTTGTAAGATGCTTTTTGCCAATATTTGATCAACATTTGGGTAGGGAATGGGTCTTGCAACACAATGGACTTGCAGCCTGTGCTCTCCAGAGCCCTCCATCCATATCCTTAGGGACTGTACAGATGATTGCAGCAGGAAAAGGCCCCTGAGGTTCATTCTGAGCATAACTTGATGAGATAAGGCTCAGCCTACGTCACAGATGGGAGGCTGCAAGCCCTTCACCACCACAGGGCACAATCTAATCTACTGACTTCGTTTGTCTGATCTCTCCTGATTTTTACTAATCTAGATGAGAAGAAGATCTTGTGTACCCAGAAGCACATTGCTCTGCTCTGGTCGTATCAGATGGCCCAGTAAAAGATATTCCCCCTCTCCACAAATTCTTGAGCGGCCTTTATGCATTGTAAGGTTGATCTTCCCCTGCATTTATGGAGCATCTTTCAGTGTGAGATCAGGGGCTGGACCAATTTCCCCAGCAGTACTTGACTGGAGGGAACATCCTAATGCTTCCCTCTCCCCAAAAAACTAAGATTTCTTATTTTCCGTCAAACTGGGAGAACCCGTGCAGACATCTCTCCTCTGGGGCAGTTGATACGGAGGCTCTGTGGCTCAGAGATGCTGCCTGAACATGCGTTATTTGTTTTTATCATTCCCCACGGGCCGTACATGGTTAAAATTCCAGAATCATCACCTCCACCACGGACAGGATGGATATTTCTGAGGGCAGGTCAGTGCCGAGCAGTGGGGCCCAGTTTCCCAGTTCAGCCCAAAGGCTTCAAAACATTTTAAATCCAGGGCAGAACACGCACGTGGAGGGAACCGTGCCACACAAAAAGACAGTGCTCGGCGAGAAGTAACGGCGTGGGGGAATTCATGAGGAGGTGGAAATTTCTGAGAAACCCCGATACACCACTGAACCCAGGGGCACAGATTTTGTCCACAGGTGACTCCCCCGGCATCTTGAATATTTATCTCAGGGACTGCAACAACTTTTGTGTGAGGTGTGTATTACCGTGATTCGCAAAGCAGTCACACGGAGAGAGAGGTTTCGCAGGGCAGAGGTTCCTCCGTTCCGACTCAGGAGGAGTCAGGGCGGAGAGAGAGCTCCTTGTTTATCTCTTACTTTTTATACATTTGTGGGTCTGGCCGAAGATTGGCTGCTTGGGGTTTTTCACTCTTCAGCCAAGTGGCCAGACCAACTGTCAGTTACAATTGTTTTCAGGTTAGAAATATGCAAACAAAGGACAGAGAATGAAAAACAGAGGATTTGTTTATGTTACATCTGTGGGAAAAAGGTAGAAAACTGCTCTTAATATTGTACAGTAACTAAAGATCTGACTCCATTTTATGAAAATTCAAAAGGCTATAAAAAACTCAGAAAAACCAGGGTTAACAGGTGTGCTCACCCTGAGAACACAACCTGTGCCTGATAGGAACTGGCAGGATGAGTCCCACCTCCCGTCTGAGAAGAGAGGTCACCCGAAGGAGGATTTGTCTCACCATCACCCTCCCAGTTCCGGATTAAACTCTGAATTTTGGCTTCCTTTCTAATCAAAGAGGGGTAAAATTTTATCCAAGGCAATTCTTGCACCCAAAGATACCTGAAACAACCGAGATCTTTGTGAGTGGAGGAGCGTCTCACGCCATTGTCTGGTGAGAGAGACAAGGTGGAGCAGCTTGCGCTGGACAAGGTATTTTAATAAAATACATTTTAAGGAAGAATACTCTAATTTTCCCACGTGATGCTGCAGGCAAGACCATGATCTGAGCACGGCACTAGTGTGGCCTTGTCACATCTGACCCTCCTTATGTCAGATATCTCTGCACGTTACCATGGGCTGCTCGACACACAACGGGTTTTAGCTGCAAAACAGCAAGCGCTTTCCTCAGCGGGGTAATTCATCTGGAATAAAATCTCTTTCCTCTGGAACAGAAAGCTAATTCCAAAATAGCTATTCCGGTCACATTTGCCATGAAGACAAGTCCTAAGGAGATGTAAAACTGGCACCACAGACCTCGGCGCCGTGTCCCCTGTAGAGAATTTCTCAAAGAATGTCTATTGTCCTGCTTGCCTCTGACTGAGAGATGACAAAACCAAGGAGCTGAGGGGAGCGCAGAAAGGAAAAGCTCTGCTGTCTCCAGTATTCCACGTCGCATGGGAAATCTGGGCTCTTTTCTGGCAAATGTATTTTAATTACCTCCTTTTGTTTCCAGGACCGTTTGGGGTGTCTCTGCCCTTGCCAGGCAGCCCAACAACCCCTCCAGGCATTTCTCTGCCAAAATTATCAGATCTTTTTAGACATTGTGACATCCTAGAAATAATTCATGCCGGATCCACGCAATTTATTTTCTGAGTTTTGAGTCCTCACGGGGATGTTTCTCCAACCTGGTTCTGAGTGCTAAAAATCCAGGGAAGAGGTTTTGTTTCTTTTCAGCTCATTCATCACATGGGTGAGAATGTAAAAGTGAGGAAAAGTCCAGATAAAAAATGTCTCTGCAGTTGAGTCATAAATTGCCATAAACAATGAAAAAATCAGGCAAAAAGTAGCAATAAGTCAACAGGGCACACAGAGTTATGCACAAAAATAAATTAGAATCATATTTGTTCATCCTGATGCTGGTGTAGGTAGAGGAGACACCTTTAATAACCCTTGTCCAGCGAACACTGCAAACAAACACATGTGAGAGTCTTGGAATTAAACAATTAAACTTTTTCTAAGGTTATACAAAGCCTTTTTTTGCATTGCAAAGAGATCTAAAAATGCTGTCAGTGAAATCTCTGCTAACTCTGGCTCTATTGACAATTCAAGTATGACGACAAAATAATAATGATTTGTACCCAAATAAAAAAAAAACCATCCTGTAAATTCTCTTTGCCAAATTGCCATCCTTAACCAGAGTCTACCTCAGGGAAAGCAGTCAGGAGCTCAGTGCAAGGGGAACACCCTGGAGCAGAATTGATTCCAGGGAAATTCAGGAGTTATCCAAAACAAAAAAAAAAACCCTATTTGTGTGAACAAACAGATGAATAATTTCTATCTGGGACTTATTTGCTCATGGACTACCCACAAATGAAAGAGGAAGAAGAAGATTTGTGGGATTATTTCTGCTGTGCTGGGACTGCCAAGGGTTTATTACTGTCCTCGCTTCTGCATTGCGTTTATCCAGGATGGTCCTTGTGCCTGGAGTAGCTCTGCTGGGTTCAGAGTAAGGATCACCCGTGGCAAGGCAGCCCAAAAAAGCTCTGATCCTCCAGCTATCTCCGGGCAGGGACCTTTCATTTTTAAATTGTTAATAAAGGGACGTGCGCACCACCGGCAGCCACCACCCACCTATTTAACAAGCTTAACTGTGAAATTGGATCCTTCCCATTTACCCTGGGTTTGCCTTTGATGCAGTTCCAGAGCTTAGGTTGCCTTATTTGCCTTTAATTTCTAATCCAGGCGCATAGCCAAGTTTAGGACACACTGTCTCTTGTACAGCAGTATCTTCAGCACGGGCTGTAGCAGGTCCATGGGCATCCTACAGCTTGAGGAGAGCTCTCAAAGATCAACCAAAAGCCCCCAGAGCTGCAAAACTCATCTCCAAGAGCGGGCAAAAGAGGACAGTCGGAGATGACCTCAGGAGACTTTGAGAAGGATTCCTGGGATGCTCCTTGTCTGATCTCCAAGCTTGTGGTGAGAAAATCTGAGTGCTACCAGGATGAGAAGTGTCCTTGGGAAGGTTTTGCTTCAACAAACTCCCTCAGTCACCCCTGCTTAGCCCCTTCCAGGTGTATGTCCCTCATCCTGACCTCAGGTGTCCAACGAAGGACGCTGGGGAGTGAGGTCAGGAGTGGGAATCACAGCATGAAAGTCATGGAGAACCCGATGGACAGTGCTGGGTGTTCCCTCCGGTGTATCCAAAGGATGTGGTGCTCAAAGAGGGACAGGTGACATTCCTGCACGATGCCTGAATATGGGAAGAGAAGGATCCAGGACAGCAGAGCAGTGGCGGTGAGGTTTGACTAACAATGAAAAGGTGTGCAAGGCCATGAGCTAATGTCTGAGGGATCTCTAGGGTGGGATTCCTTAGAAGATCTCCTTATCACCTGCTCTGAAAGATCTGAGGATGTTTTTACACTTGAAAAAGGGCCGGGGGCAACATTGCACAAAGGTGCTTCAAGTGTTTTTCTGGGACATTCCCCCATGACCTCAGATGGAAAGCACGATGATGCTCTCTCCTTCCTCGGAGCAGACTGAAGAGGAAACATCCTGAGGTGGGACGGGGAACGAACACCTTGTCCAGAGGAAGATAATCAGCAGCTCCTCTGCGTCTGGCTCGTCAGCAGACGTGTCAGTGTCTTGGGCTGCAGTGCAATATCCACCCACACCGGGCTGACTCACTGGTGACACCCCTCAGCACCGGCAGCCTCAGCGCACATCCTCCCTTCTTCTCCCACCGTTTCAGGTGATTCAAGCAAGCAGGGGTGGACTTGTCCTCTCAACAAGTGCCAGGAGAACAAAAAAAAGTCCCCTCCCAAGCCAGCATTATGCCAGGGATAGGGAGACAACTCTATCCCTGGGAGAGCACACAAAAGGGACTCGGCTCCAGAAAACACCGAGATAATGCAGCGTCTCCTTCCCTCAGCTGGCACAGCAGCTCTGCGTCCCCGCGCCTTCCCCACAGTTTAAAACATCTCAGCCTTCCTGACTGAACTTGGCTGAGCTCTGAAAACATGAATAAGCTTCCCCTGTGCCAAAGCCAGCTGGCGAGGCTGGCTTGGGTGGGACCCTCCGTTTGTCACGGGGAAAACGGCCGGAGCAATCCCCCTTGTCCAGCTGGTCGGGAGAGAAGGACAGCAGGTGGGAGAGAAGGACAGAAGGTGGGAGAGAAGGACTGCAGTTGGGAGAGATGGACTGAAGGCAGGAGAGAAGGACAGAAGGTGGGAGAGAAGGACAGAAGGTGGGAGAGAAGGATGGAAAGCGGGAGAGAAGGACAGAAGGTGGGAGAGAAGGACAGAAGGTGGGAGAGAAGGATGGAAAGCGGGAGAGAAGGACAGAAGGTGGGAGAGAAGGACAGAAGGCGGGAGAGAAGGACAGAAGGCGGGAGAGAAGGACAGAAGGTGGGAGAGAAGGACAGAAGGTGGGAGAGAAGGACTGAAGGTGGGAGAGAAGGACTGAAGGTTTCTTCGTAGCACTGGACACACAATCCCTCCCAGCCCGAAGGACACGGAGGTGGCCCCAAATCTGCCGAGATGACCTGACTTCTGTGGTCACTAGGTTAGAGCGGAGCAAAGATGAGGGGGAATATCCTGATTAGAGGGATCTCCCACGATGGGACAGGGAGTATCCTTTTGTCCCTTAATTTTCACCCCCAGGCCCTGGTACTGGGCTTTCTATCCACGTGACAACTCGGAAGGTTGCAAACTTGTTTACATCCAACTTAACTCTGCTGCCATCAGCTTTACTCCAGGAGAAGATCTGGCATGGTACTTTGTCACCCCGCCCCCGGTGCTGGATTCTTGGGATGGAGAGGTTTTGTTTTGATAATTCAATTTTTTTCTCCCTTTTTCCTACTTCTGCTCCATTCCTGAGAAAGCCTGGAAAAGGTGGCAGCTGCTTTGTTGCCTGAGCAAAGGAGCAGTGACCATGGGTTTCCATCCCCTGGGAAAGTTGGGGTGCTCCACACGCCCCACCGCCAGTTTCTCTGGAAGCCGAGGGACCGGCTGGGTTCAACATCCATGCTGTGTCCAGCAGCCTTTTCCTCGCATCCCCGAGACAATGCCGCTCCTCAGTGCATTTAGGATTGTTGTGTGCAGAGGAAAAATAGCCCAGAAAGGAGATGGATCACACGTGAAAAGCTACTTAGTCCCTAAATAAAATGTGGGAGTGATTAAATTGCTTGTCTGTATCCTCGCTGATGGGTTGAGGATGGATAGGCAGATGGGCAGACATTTCCTTACTGATCTTTAATGCCATTACATTACGCTAATTAAGTACTTTTTTTTTAATTTAAAAACATATTGACACTTAAAAACACGACACATTTTTTTCAGCCAGCCCACTGTACAACACGCTAATGGTTTATTAACCGCTTCTAAATGTTAAAAATAGAAGCTTGAAAGAAAACTTTTCCCTTTCCTCTTCCCTTTTCTGGTGGCGACTGTTAATAAAGGATTTAATCACCCATTTTACATCCTGTTTAAAAAAGAAGGGGCTTTCCTGATAACAGATGCCCCTCTGGCCAACTGGCAAGGAAAAGGGGGATGTATGAGGGATATAAATGTATTTCAGAGGACAGCCAACAAAAAGAGGGAGAGGGGGAGAGAGAAAGAGAGGGAGGAAGAGGAGGAGGAGGAGGAGGAGAAGGGGGGAAGGAGGGAAAAAAAAAAAAAAGAACCTGAAAGGATTAGAAATTAAAAAGAAGGTATTTTGTGCTGAGCTAAATATTATTTTGTTTCCATTGAAAGGGTTAAGAAAACAAAGACAGAGTTGACAATTTCTCCCGACTGGAAGCTGGGAATGGCCCACGGTGGCACAATGCTATTATTCTTGCATGGGCCCATTCTCACTGGATTTTCCACAAAATCTTTAATAATTTGATTCTTTTCAGCCTCAGCAGCCAGCTGAGCTCTTTAAGAAACAGTAACAAAAACCCAGAGAAAAACCCACTACTGAGAGGGGAGCTTTGGCGGAGAGCTGAGCTGAAGCCGATTAGTTTGGCCTGAATAGAGGCAGCCGGGTCCTCGAGCTCTTGCTCAGCCTGGAGCCCTCTGTCTCATTCATTGCAGTACAATATCACCACCAGAGCCCAGGCCTAGACACTAAATTACACTATTATAAAACTAGATTGATACACAAACTTTCCCTCCCAGGCTGAGTAGGGGACTTTTTTTCAACAACTTTTTTTTCCTTTTTCCTTTTTTTTTTTTTTTTTTTTTTTTTGGGGTTTCCTTTTTTTTTTTTTTTTTGGTGGTGGGGGCAAGCTCGGGGTCTATTCAGGCATTTTGAAGTACGGCCATTCATATCGAGCATATCAATTCTTAATGGCGCCACACACACAAATTGCGAGCACGGGGACACAACCCCGCGGGTTCCCCGGGGCGAGGGCGGCAGGAGCTGGCGGGGGTTTTTGTCGGGGTTATCTCCCCAAAAACCCAGCAGGGCGGGAGCCTTTCATCGGCCTCGAGGCAGCTGGCATTGTCTCCTGGAATTCACATCGGGCCAGGGATGGCGCTGAGTGGGAAAGGCAGACGTTTGACCCTCGCATCCCTGAGCGTCACCTGTCCCCACCTCTGGCCAGCCTTCGCATCCCTTGGGCCGGTCTTCATGCCCCTTGGGTGGGTGGCTTTTCTAAATGTTTGTTTTTAGGGGTGAAGAGAGAAAAATAAACATCCTCGAGGTCGCCTTTGGGGACCCTGCTCTTTCATTTCGACAGGCAGGTTCTGGGTTTGGCCGCATGATCCCAAAACCCAGAGATTTTGCAAGGCTGGCTCTGGGTCCTGTGTTTTAAACGCACCAAACCTCAGCAGCCTGGGGTGGGAAAACCTGATTAGATTGCACGGCATACTCCTGCAGCTACAAACCTTCCTACAGCTGGTTTGGGGTTGTTTTCAAACCCTTGAGAAATACTGAACCTTTCTTTAGGAGAGACAAGAGTCCTCAGCAAGGGGCCCTCAGCTTTGTCACCTCCTTCGGCCTGCAGGGAGCCTCCTCTTTGTGACAGGTTTTGCTCATTTCGGGCTCTAAAACACGAATTCAGGAATGCCTCTTCGGGAAGGAGCAAGCTGGAGGTGGGGAGGGGAGGAAAAAGAAGGGATCTGGAGGAAAGAGGGGTTTGTGGAACAGAAAACACCCCGCATCCGTGCATCCCCATCCCACACGCCCTCATCCTCACGGACAGGATGCAAAACTCCATCTGAACACTCAGGACACAATGATGTCCGTGGAAAGTTCTGCATAATCCTCTTTATATTCATCTTCCAGTGTATTTATTTGGTGCAGGCTGCGTGTCTCCATGAATCCTCCTGATCAATCTTTCCTTGGAATTTATCTACCTTAATGCCTGCATAGTTGTTTGGGGTTTTTTTCCCCTTGCCTTTTCTGCAATTATTTCTATTAAAGCAGATGCTATCAAAATAGGAAGAAATACAGGGTTTTGCTTATTTTTCCCGGGAAAAATGCCCGGGGGAAAAAAAAAAAAAAAAAAATCTTCCATTTCCTTGCCTGTGCTGGCACTCATGGAATTTATTTCCCCCAATTTTTCACTTTCTTTTCTCAAAGCCACATCCATCAAGGAAAACAATCTCCCCCTCCTCTACCTCCAAACCTCAGGCTCCCCAAAGGCTCTGAATATATTAAAAGCAACACAAAAAGAGCAGCAACCCAACACACAAATTAAATTTAAACTTACTCTCCACAAGGGGGGAATAAATAAACAAACAAACAAAGCCCCCACAGCTTGTATCTCCACAAAGAGGAGAAATTAAAGGAGATTTAGCAGTTGAACGAATTTGGACTCTTGTCAATAGTTTTTTTCTGAATGGGACGTGTTCCATGACATCAGCACCAGTCCTGATATTGTCTGGAAGGGAGAGAGTTTTTCCCAAATCATTCACTGACTGGAAAGTGTTTGGAGTGGGTTCCACTTTGAATATTTGGGATGTCGTGGATTTAAAAAAAAAAAAAAAAAAAAAAAAAAAAAAAAAAAAAAAAATTGAAAAGGAATCTTGGCTATTATCAATGCTATCTCCATCATTCCAAAGAGTTAATGGGGCAAACTGGGCACAAGGCTGCAGCAGGTTTGGAACCCTCTAATTAAGACAAGCACAATTAAGAAATGGCACAACACATGGTTTGCTCCCCAGTGTCCTTTTTGGTTTTTTTTGCTTTGTCCTGAGTGTGGCTGTGGGGAGGGTTTCTCACATGAATTGGGTGTGCCTGGGTGCCTCGGAGTGATATGGAAAACCCAATTAGGGCAGGAGAAATAATTAGCATTGCAGCACATGGAGGAATGACCCTAAAACATGTGAAAGCTTCGGCTGCTTGCAGAGAGAAACAAAGGAGCCCGAGAAGGGAAGAAAGCAGCAATTAGAAAGGAGAGAATGAGCTGGGGTGTCGAACCACAGATCTGTAAACGGACACAAATTGTCCTGATTTTCCATTTTTTTTTTTTTTTTTTTTTTTTTTTCCCCCTGCTTTCCTCTCACAGATGGTAGCTTCAGGAGAAGTCATTTAGGCAGGATTATATCCAAACTAAAATCCAACTGCCAGGATCCAATTTTAAGGCTGGTGAAGGTGCTTGGATTTTCATAAATTAATTCCAGTATTCACCAAGACCAACGGAATAGGCGTCTGGGAAGCAGCCAGGTATTTTCCATCCATGTCATGCTTATCAGGCACAGCGCAATTTGTAGATTTCTCCTCAAAATCCTTCTCCCCGTTTCAACAACTCCACAGCTACGAGGCTAAAATCGTTCCTGGCAAGAGGCAGGGGAAGTGGCGGCTGAGAAGTGGCTCGGCAGCAGCACCAGCTGCCAACAGCATCCATCAACGAGCTGGCTCCGGGTCAGGGGCACCAGGTACCTCCCTGCTCCCAGCAGGTGACACAACAAGGGTTTTGTTAATCAAAAACCTCACCCTGACCTCAAAAACAGCTGTGCTGCTCTCTGGAAACAGAGCCAACAGCAGTGGATTTTGGTGGTTTGCTTAATAATTTGGGTAGGTATGCCAAACAACACCAAAACATGAGGAAAAAATCCCAAATTTTGTTATTTTTGGACATCTTTGCCCTATCATCCTCGGCGGTGATAGGGAAATTTGTGATAAAACTCTTCCTTTGCTGCCCAAATATCCGTGAGCCAGAGGTCCCAAACTAACACTGGGTTCACCTCGGGGAAAGCCGAGGTGGGAATCAATGAGGAAGACAAAGTGGGAATGACGTGAACCAAAGGGTTTCACCCTCCAGAGAAAATGGGATTTTTCATTCCAGCAACCAGGGGGGGACCACGGGCAGGAATGTGTCCTGTTTCCCAATCCCCACCCTGTGACACCCAACTTCCCCGGCAGGGCTTGGCCGTGGCCGCTTGGATGAGTGCCCGGTTAGGGAATAAAGGGACATTGTGGAGATGTGGCTCAGCTCTGGAGTGTCTGCCTGTGCTGTTCTGAACGGCTCAGCCACCTCGGGTCCCCTCCCCAGGCACTGCCATCTCTCTGGGACATCCCCGTGGCAGCAGGGAAATCCAGGGATTTGGAGATGCTCCCACGCCAAGTGGGCTGCCCGTGCCTATCCTTGATGTGCAAAATTAGAGGCAGTTGTAAAAAACTTATTTTGCTTATTCCCTGGAACATGAGCCCCCGTGAGCTTTCAGAGGTCCAAGCGTTCCTTCAGATGCTTTTACTCCTGTAAATCACTTTATTTCTCCATTTACTTCCCCTCATTTCTCTTTTTATGGTGGCACAGCACCGAGTTCCCCAGGTGGGGACACACCACGGCAGCTGTCCATGGCTTGGGCTGGGTTTGCATCCCTGATTTTCCCTCTGACAGGAACCCAGGTGATCCATCCTCTTCAGGAATGCCTTTCATACCACAGCCCTGCCTCTCCTTCCAGAGCAGACGGGATTTTTTCCCCCCCAGCTCCTTTTATGGAGCTACAGCACCACAGCAAGACAGGTCGTGCCCTGCGTGAAATCCCCCAAACCCTTCTGTCTCCCAGAGGCTGGGGGAGTTGAGCAAAGGGCAGATCCAGGCTCTGGGGTTCTGGGTGGCCTCATCCAGCAGGGAAAAGCCTCTCTGGACTGAGCCAGAATGGGATCCCAAACTGCTTCCTCACACCACCAACCCCCACACCCTCACAATTTATTTTTTCCCTGCGTTTTTCTGACATTTCCTGACGTGTTTTCTCTTGCATTACATTTCTCGAGGAAGGCTGCCTGATGCAAATCATTATTAATTCCTCAGGTATTCGTCCCAATGCAATTAACCCCCAACACCCCGGGCTGCACTTCCCAAAGAGCCCCCCCTGGTCCACATCCATCCCCACCACCGCCTGAGTGGCGTCTAAAACCCAATCCACGAACAAAAAAAGAGTAATAAGAGAATGATCCAACCACTCATCCCCTCCTGAGATGGAAATGTAGGACACCATCTTAATTTTTCCAAGGTTTTTAAGGGACATGTCGCAAGCTTCACACCCACAAATCTTGCACTGCCCTCCACAAGAGGCATCAAAGCCACTTGGAGGATTTTCCAGTCCGAAAATTCAGGGGAAGTCAACAGCAAAATCCCCGTTTCTCTTCTGGGAAAGCCAGTGAAGTGGGAGAAGGAATGACACAGACAAATTTGGGGGGATCCCAGACAGTCCTTGCTGCCTTATCCAGGTCAGAAAGACGTTCCTTTGGGTTTCCCTGAAATTCCCAGGTTTTTTTACAGCTCTTGCACTGCCTCTTTTCTATGAAATCTAAGGAAACAGGGGTGGCATCCCTGCCCTTGGTGGAGAGCTTGGAGCAGATGATTTTTAAGGTCTCTTTTCCAACCCTAACCTTTCTGTGATTCCACAATTCTGTGGAATATCCCCCTGTGTCCCTCAGGAGAATGTTTTGGTGGGAGTTTTCTGAGCACCACTACAGGGAATTTTCTCCCCTTGGAGGGGGATTTGGTGTTTCAGCTGCACCAGGGCAAGGAGGGGAATGGTGCTGTCAAGAGGGGAAGGGGTGAGGAGTGGGCACAGTCCTGGAGGTGGTGGTTGGAGAAACCTCTGGGTGTCATCTCAACATTAGTAAGTGCCACATGGAAAAGTTAAGAGTCAAGTTTGCCATGAAAGAAGCCCCACTGGGACAGAAAACTGCCCAAGTCTGGTTCTTCTCCTGCAGTGGGGTGACGCAGGAGGGCAGAGAACGTAAAGCTCTTTCAGACAAAGCCACATTGCAGCTCCGAGAGCGCAGCCCAGAGCTGTGCCTCGCGTTCCTTCTTTTTCCAGGGGGAAACTGAGGCAGGGAGATTCGCTCAGACAGCAAGAGAACGCACCTGATAGCTCACTTTCATTCTTCTGAGATCACCCTGCTCCCGGTGACCTGAGGAAATGCTCATAAATATTCATTCATTTATTTATTTATTTTTTCGCTGTGGTGGTTGAAGAAACCAAGATCATCCTTCCCATATGATTTTTTTCCTGAAACTACTTTTGCTACTCTTCCAGCAGCCGTGGCTTTAAAATCGGGTCTTTAGAGAGCGGAGCCCAACCCGCCTGCTCTGAAGGAGGAGATCTTTACAAAGCTGGTTGGGAAATTACAAATTTTCCTCAAAGCCATCCAGCAATTCCTAAACGGAAAGTGTAACTGCAAACTGTTCAGTCCAGTGTTACATTGAGAGGGGAGAAAACCCTGTTTCAGATCTGGGAGCTTGGAATTAAAAGAAAGTATTGGGAATTCTGGCCAAACCCACTGAAACAGCCACGGATTTGAGGCTGATCCCTCCTTGCCCGTGCTGCACTGGGAGCGCAGCTCACAGCGTTTTATTCCAGTGGGAATGTGCAGACAAAGAGCAGGATCAGCCCAGGTTAGCTGGGCTCCTAAAGCTCCGGGTTTGCTGCTCCGGGATCCCGGCTGGTGAACCAGGAGCTAAAAGGCACACTGGGATCTCTGCAGCTCAAAGATAACTCAGGGCAGGAGGGGATAACCCAGCTTCCATCCCCTGCCAGGTTCCATCCCTCAGCACCTCTGCCATAAAAATCCTAAAATTTGGAAAAGCCCTCTCAAACCCTCAAATCCAGCCCTATTCTTGAGCTGCACCGCTGCAAAGTGAAGGAAAACGAGGATTTCCAGCCCTTTTCGGCTGCAGCTTCCCCACCGAGGACCCTGCCCCAAGCCCGGGTACCTCCTGCCCTCCGAGGTGGGGAAAGCCCCGGTGAGGAGCCGGAAAATCCGAAAGGGTGTGGGACTGCCACCTCGCCACGGGCAACGTGGGTTTGCTCCAGCATCCCAGAGAAGGAGCCAGCCCCGGGATAAAGGAGCTGGTTGACTTTTAACAACACCTGGGAGCGAGGACTGGGGGGAGGCAGCAGAGCAACAAAGCCGGCCAAAGAAGAGGAGGAGGAGGAGGAGGAAAAGGAGAGGTTTACAGCCTGTCTTGAAAAGCCCTGGAAAAAAAAAAAAAAAAAAAAAAAAAAAAAAAAAAAAAAAAAAAAAAAAGACAGAAAGAAAAGAAAAGAGTGACATTCCTGGCTCCCCTCACACCTATTAGCTTAGGAAATGGTGCCCGGTGTCCGCTGGGACCTGACTGAGACCAAAGGCAGGGGACCTGTTAGCAGGTACTTGAGAGAGGGGCTGCCGCCCCGAGGGGGCTGCGGGCGTGAGAAGCCCCCGCTGCCTCCCTCCTTCTCCTCCCCTAATGACCGTACAAAAGGCTCGGGGGGCAATCGGCTCCCTGCGAGCCGCCCAGCCCCGCACAAACCCCCGGAGCATCCCGGAGGGACGGCGTTCCTGCATATCCATCCCTCCGTGCCGCCGCGCTGGGGGCTGGCCGGGCTGTTTTCCCAAGGAAAACCGGGATGTGTCACACTCCGCCTCGGATAACTTGGCCTTTGATGTCTGCGGAGCATCTCTGGGGCAGCAGCTGCCTCTGCATCCCAGATGTGCGTGCCGGGATAAAGCCGGGCCGATCCCGCACGTTTTGTAGCAAAATTGCTTTTGTTTTCCTCCGGACAGGGTTTGGGAACTCCTTGGTGAAAACAGAAGTTACTTTTTTTCACCCATCATCTCTTTTTTGGCCCCATATGCCCGGTCCTGAAATGTATTTTAAGTTTGGGCAGTCGTAATTGGTGGTTTTCCTTCGTTTTGCCTTGTAAAGGACAAAAAACAAAAAAACCAAAAAAACCCAACCAACCAACCAACCAACCAATCAACCTACCAAAAAAAACCCAAACCCAACAAAAAAACCCAACAAAAAACCAAAAAACCCCACCCAAACAAAAAAAAAACTATCTGAGGAAAATGGAACTGTTTTGTTTCATCGTTTCCATAGGAAGGTGTGCAGATTCCAATCTTCAACCTGATTCAATGTCATTTTTGTTACCAAAAATATTTTTCATTGGTTTAAATGATTTATTCGATTTATTTTCAAAGGGATGTTTGCAATGCAATGCAATGCAATGCAATGCAATGCAAAAAAAAAAAAATTGAACTGGCTTTGTCTCCATAACTTCTGAGCCAGTTTTCCCCCACTCATTTACTTTATTAGGAATGTAATTTTTGATTTTCATAGAGTTAGAGCCCCTTTTAGTTTATTAAGAATGTAAAAGTGACGGTATTTTTTTTTTTTTTTTTTTTTTTAAACTTGTTTTAAGGGTTGGTTTTTACTGAATGAAGAGAATCTTCTGTTTCACCATAAGGCCGGTGGATTGCTCACACTTCTGCAGGGTTTAGGAGGTTGCATCCAGCATCAACCATCTGAAATCCAACCTCCTGCATCCACTTACGCTCCGTGAGGAGATCCAGGCACCCCAACTCAGACACCATTTTCCCATTTTTTTCCCCATCCCCTGTGCCCAAAATTTACACAGAACTTTGTGTTTTTCTTCAAAATTAAATGTTCTTGAACATAAGAGATGCTCATGAGTCCTAAACACAAAATGCACCTGCAGTGTTCTCTTCCACAAGGAGGTCAAGGTTGCCCTCAAAGATCTTCCCACATCCAGGAGGCCACCAGGGCTTTTGGAAAAGGGCTGGATCACCAACCTCTCCTTCATCTCTTCCTCTCTGTTCCTGTCCTCAAACCCTTCTCAGGTCAAAGTATTTATCAGCATGGGAAAGGAAGTGTCTGTCCCTTCCCTTCCCTTCCCTTCCCTTCCCTTCCCTTCCCTTCCCTTCCCTTCCCTTCCCTTCCCTTCCCTTCCCTTCCCTTCCCTTCCCTTCCCTTCCCTTCCCTTCCCTTCCCTTCCCTTCCCTTCCCTTCCCTTCCCTTCCCTTCCCTTCTCTTCCCTTCTCTTTTTTTCAGTTCTGTCTCTCATTTCCTACAAAAAGGGGGTGAAATAATGAAACCCCAGGTTTTTCTCCAGCCCCTGGTTCCTGTGTATTCACCCGGCTCCTCTGGGATCTCCCATCCCTGAAATTTGGCGCAAGAGCACAGGAAAGAGAGGCAAGAGACACTGAGGTTGTGCTGAGGGAACTTTTCTGGTGGAGGACCTCAACCCAGCATTAGAAACTCTCCCCAAACAACTCTCAATAAACCCCACACATTTTCTGCTCCTTTTCTCCATCCCTGTTAACTTCAGGTCTGGAACTGGAAAAAAAAAAAAAAAAAAGACCTGCATAATCAGATCCTTTATCTCTCAAACGCTCTGGGTTTGTTTCTGTAAAGTCTCTGCAAGCAGGGCCTTCTTCTCAGGAAACTAAGAGGGACCAAAAACAACAAAACAAAACAAAACAACGAGAAAATAAAGGGAAATAAAAAGCAAAAAGAGCAGCTCCTGTCTCCAGTCCCAACATGCAGGCAGCATCCACAGAGGATTTCAAAAGGAAGAGGTGCTGCTTCCTCACCCCTTCCTACCTTCTGCCACGAGAGCCTCAACCATTATTGAAGTGACATCAGGATATTCCCCGTGATAAATCCCCCACTCCTGCTCTCCTGGCTGCCTAAGAAACGCTTCCTTCCCCAAAACCACAGGCACGGGAGGCTCGGGAGCTGCAGCGAGCTCCCTGCGGGAGGAACGCTGCCTGCACCCACCACCCACCCAGGGAGGGGGCTCCTCCTGGCCCAAAGCCCCGCACAGCCCTTCCACCCTCCCTGCCCCAGCCTCACAGCCTCGCCAGGGCATCAGGAAACCTTCCTGGGCTGAGGGAGCAGCCCCACATCCTGTTTTTATAACCAAGACACCGAGACACCCAAAAAAATCTGTGCCATGGGAGCCTCTTCCCCTCTCTGTCACCCAGGCCCAGCCTCAGAGCCATCCTTTACCTGCCTTTGCCGGTAATTAATTGATTGTTCTTTGGTATTTCGAAGAGTTATTGGAGAGTGTATTTGCTATCCAAATTTGCTACAGCTTATTTGAGGATTCTTGGAAGCACATTTGGTGTTCGAAGGAATCATGTGAAGGACCCAGAGAAAGAGCTCTGAGCACGGCCGAGGGGCAATCGGCGCTGAGATGTTGCGGGTCCTTGAAGAGCAGCCATGGATTGAAAAAGGTCTTTAGAGAAGCTTGATAAGGAGGCTGGTCAATCACAGAAAACAGGGAATTCTCCTGAATTCCCATGGAAACCACGCTTTCACAGCCCTCAGTGCCTCCCCACAGTCTCCTAGAGGAGCCCCAGGAGAAGAACAGAGCCCTGAGCTGCTGAGGTACATGAACGGCCTTTGCAGAAATGTCTTTGATGTCTCTTCTCTTCACAACAACAGCTGGAAGTTCAAAGCCTTTATCAAAAAGCCAAAGGAATTCCATCACTGTGTAGATCTATGTTAAAAAAAAAAAAACAAAAAAACCCCAAAAAACAACAACAAACAAACAAACGAAAAAATAACCCCAACAAATTTTAATAGGACTTGTTGGGAAGGCTTAATCTAATTTTTTTTTCCCACTTGAGCTTTCCCAAGTATGAGCCATATCCTGCTGGAAAAAGGCAAATGCAGCCCTGCGATTGGAAAAATCTTTCCTTGGAAATCTCTGCTGTGGAGGAATGGGGGTCAGGTGCTGTTTTGCAAGAGCGTTCCTGTCCTCCAAAAGGCTGATACAGAAAAAAACCCTCTCAGATGTGTCCACATGAGTCCTGGAAAACCATTCCAGCTTGGGCCACCTTCTCCCTCTGGAGTGTTTAAACTCTTGATCTGAATGTCACATAACCAATTTCCAAATTTGAGTTCCCACAGCCTGGAAAAACCAATTCAGCCAGCCTGGAAGAAGGAATAATCCTAATTTTGCTGAGATGAAGACCTACATCTCCCACTCCAAAGGTGCAGAAGTCAAGGTTAAGCCTGAAACACCCAGCTCTGGTTTAATTCCTGTTTCAGTGGTCCTGATCCCCCTATCCAAGGTGAGATCTTGGGCAAATATCAAGTCTCACTTTGCATGGATTTGTTTTGCTGTTGAGGCAGAGGAATGATCAGTTTATGATCCCAGGCTTTGCTTCATCATCTTCTCCCTTGCTATTTGACAGCATCACAAACATGGACTGTTTAAATTCTGGACATTTATCCTGGCCAAGATTGTCCCAAATCTTTCTTTTTTGGTAGAGGCAAACAGCTGGGCTGTTTTTTTTTCCTCCTGGGGTAACTCTGTCTTATTTCTATTGTGAATTAATCCACATTGTCATCTGTGACTGCCTGTTTTGGGTGGATTGGAGAGCCTTTGAGCAGGCACTGCTTGTTCTCCAACACACCTTTTACACCATCCCTGGAAAAATCCAAAATTGCTTCCCCAAGGATGGTGGCGGGAGGATCCGAAGGAGAAAAAGGTGGGAGAGAGGAGGTGGTTTGGGGAATGGAGCATCACCCCCAAGGACAATGACAATGGTGATGCCTGTTGATGTTCTATCTTCCCTGTGTTTCCCATTCCGTGGTGCCCAGGGCGCAGCTCTGAGCTCACAGCCAGGCTCACTCAGCTCTCTGCACACTGCAGCCACACAAAACAAATCCTGCTCCTGCTGCACACCAAGGACAACTGGGACAAGTGTTCAGCCCCAAAGCACAAACAACGGTGGCTGGAGGGAGAAAACAAGAAGGATGGGACTGGAGAACCTGGAGCTGGAATTGGACAATTCAACCCCAATGTGCAAATGGACCAAAACTTATCAAAGTGTGAGACCTCATGACCCTTTGTCCATTTTGTGTCCTTTTTGTG
Organism: Hirundo rustica; assembly: GCF_015227805.2. NCBI lineage: Eukaryota > Metazoa > Chordata > Aves > Passeriformes > Hirundinidae > Hirundo > Hirundo rustica. The sequence continues at coordinate 154,216,041 of NC_053450.1, read as the reverse complement.
TCCTTTTTGTGTCCATTTTGTGTCCATTTTGTGTCCTTTTTGTGTCCATTTTGTGTCCTTTTGGTGTCCATTTTTGGGTCCATTTTGTGTCCATTTTTGGGTCTATTTTGTGACCATTTTGTGACCATTTTTGGTCCACCTTGGGTGTAGCCAGGCTCTTGTCCTGCCCAGGTGTATCCTCAAAGGCCTTTTAATAAATCTCTACTTTATTCTCCATCTCTGTCCAGTCTCTGTTCCAGCTCAGCCTCCCCAAGGGCAATGACAATGTCACCACTGCCTGGCTTTGCAGGACACGGGGTGCAAGGCTGTTCTGGAAGGTCCCAGTTGAGTGCTCTCCTCTCCACTGAGCCCAGCCATGTGGACCTGCTCAAACTTTTGCCTCCACCCCTCATTCCTGGGCTGGGTTTCTCATTTCTGACCCCCCAAAAAACCACCTCCTAATGAGCTTTGCTGTTTCCTTCCTGTTTTCCAGCTGCTGTTTGCTGCTCCTGGGGCAGATCTACAACCGGTGGGAGCAAAAGTCACTCGGTGGGTCTTGCACAAGGATGGGGGGCAAAAAAATCCCCAGCCCATAAATAAATGAGAAAGGAAGTCTAAAAGGCAAGACTTTCTCAAAGCAATGGCTTGCAGCTAAGCATTTTCAGTCACCTCCACTGACCAGACAGGTTGTTCGGAGTAATTCCAGCCCTGGAGATGACATTTGACATGACATGTACATGAGATGTATCATTTAGGTCACTGTGCTAAAGCACCAGACACCCCCTTCCCTTCCTCCTCCTCCCTTCCTCTGTGCCCCTCGGGGAATCTCAGAGTTCAGGGTCTTTAAAGCTGAATTCCCTGCACAAGAGTTCAGCACCTTTCAACCTTTCCAGACCTATTACAGGAAGAAAACGGAGTGGAAGGAGTGGGGAGGGCAGGAGGGATGGTCGGGGGTTTTTTCCAAGGCAGGTTATTTACAGGCTGGTTTGGAAGCTGAAAAGAAGTTTTTGCATCGGTTGGAAGGGAGATTAAAGTCCCTGGAGTGGTTCATTTCCATGGCCGGTGGCAGAGCACAGGCTCCTCCTAAAAGCCTTATAAATGCACCTTTAACTCCACAATAATCCCTGCACGATGGAGAGATAAAGGCGGCAGAGTGGGATATCAGCCTGGGACACTGGTTTAAAATTAGGAATGAAGACATCAGGGGAAAAAAAAACCCAGCACGATCTATCCAGCCATGATCAGCTGGTTCACATCTGGGGTGAGTTTGTGTCATTTGTTCTGGCACTGAGGAGCAGGTTGGGATGGGGAGGTGCTCGCTGAGTCCCAGACAAATCCACGTGCCGTGATCAGATCAGCTGCTCCTACCAGAGCCTGCCGTAGGAGGATCACCCATCCTTGAAAATCCACTGGGATTCATATTTTACTTCATTTTCTTTCCCTGCACGTGTTTATGTAGTTCTCCAAACCCCCTGGCCCAGAGGAGCGTATAAAATCAGTATATGTAGGATATCAGTACATGAAGGATACGGCCCTGAGTGGGATTGATTCCCAGGACCACACTTCTCACACAGGGAAATGATGGAATTACCATCCCTGGAGATGTCCAAAAATCATGTGGGGTTGGCACTTGTGGACAGGGTTTAGCAGTGGCCTTGGCAGTGCTGGATTAATGATGGGATCTGATGATCTTAGAGGCCTTTTCTAGCCTTAGCAATTCCATGATTCCTAGAAATAAGGACAGTTCAGAAGCTGCTGGGAGGCAGATGGGGCATTGCCGTGGACAAGCATTCCCTTGTCCCACCAGGAGAAACTTCCCTGGGCCTGTCTGTGGTTACATTTGCAAGGAGCACAGGCAAAGGGCCAGGGAGATGGAGCTCGAAGGGAAATGCAGGTGTTGCTCAGGTGTCACCCACAAGGCATTGATGTCACCTCCAAAGCATGGAATGTCTGCCTGGCCCTGGCTGGGAGCCTCGAGAGGTGACAGGGAAGGAGTGGCCAGGAGCAGGGACCAGGATGGACCTTCTAGGTGGTGTGTCCACCTGTCCTCTGGGGGCAAAACAAGCCAAGGCCTTCCAAAAGCAGTTCCAAGTATGGCCCCATCCAAGGATTTTGGGGATGGAGCCAGGAGGGGTTTTCCAGTGGCTGTGCTGAGTCATGGGTCCTTGTTGCAGCCCACTGCAGGCTCCCAACAGTGCTCCTGGGATGCATCTTCTGGTTGTGAATGGCTCCTGAAGTTCTCCTGAAGTTCTGGGAGCAGGAAGAAGCAGTCGTTGTGGGCACACAACGAATTTTTTTAAAGCTGGATTATCTTGATGTGACTATTCCAGAGTGATCTTTGTGAGAGGTCCCTTCACCTTGTCAGAGACCAGTGAGGTCCAGGCAGGTGGTGGTGGAAGAGATAATCCAGATGATGCCTTAAGTTTTATCTTCCATGTATTTCCCATTCCGCGCTGCCCAGGGTGCAGCTGTGAGCTCACAGCCAGGCTCACTCAGCTCTCTGCACACAGCAGCCACACAAAACAAATCCTGCTCCTGCTGCACACCAAGGACACCCGGGACAAGTGTTCAGCCCAAAAGCACAAACAGCGGTGGCTGGGGGGAGAAAACAAGAAGGATGGGACTGGAGAACCTGGAGCTGGAATTGGACAATTCAACCCCAATGTGCAAATGGTCCAAAACTTATCAAAGTGTGAGACCTCATGACCCTTTGTCCATTTTGTGTCCATTTTGTGACCATTTTTGGTCCATCTTGGGTGTGTCCCTGGCCAGGCTCTTGCACTGCCCAAGGTGGATCCTTGAAGGCCTTTTAATAAATCTCTGCTTTATTCTCCAGCCCTGTCCAGTCTCTGTCCCAGCTCAGCCTTCCCAAGGCATCACAGACACTGGTCCACTGCACCTTGGAGAGGTTCCCACACAAGTGACAAGTGCCTCCATCCGTATCTTTTTTCCCAGGGTTTGTCCAACTCGGTGGGGCTTAAACCAGGAAACATTCTCCTCTTATCCTCGTGGCTGACTCATCCTGCAGGATTCATTCCCCCCACAGACCCAGCTGTGGGACACAGCCCTGCAGTAACTGTGACCCAAGTTCTCCAAGGTGCAGCTTCCTTAGCAAACAGGAACGTTCCCTGCTCCATGGCATCACATGTCCTTATTTTGGCCACACAGGCTGCTCTCACACTTGCCATGCACTTGGCATTTGATGTCACAAACATCCTGACCAGGGCTCATTCTATAGAACTACAGGTCTAGTTTGGGCTGTTTGGGTCTCAAGCTCCCCATCCTCACCAGGCTGCTGTTTTTATTGCTCGTGCGGATGAGTTATTCCACATTTCAATCCATCTCCATCCCCCTGGGGGTTTATCTCCTGCTGCATCCTCCAGCCCTGATGGCTCCCACTGGAAGGACCAACCTGGGTGATTGTGATTGACCTTGAGCCAGGAGAGAAACTCAAATCCTGGATGCCGAATTTCATGGACCGAGAGTGGAGACCACCCCATCACCTCACAGTGTTGGGGGCTTTCCCCGAGATTCAGGTGGTTTTAGAGTCTTTTGCCCTCTGCAAAGCTCTGTGCCAACCGGAAGAAAGAGGCGGAGTCTTCAGGTTCTGATTTTTCAAGGTTGCATGCTTCGTTTATTGTTTTTTATCTTACAATTTTCTCAGTGCCCCACAAAGATCTTTGCAGCTGCTCAGGCATCTGGCGACTCCTTGACTCTTCTCGCACAGGGCTGTCGTTATCTTTTATACTAATTGCTACGTATTCTTTATTTATCATTACTTGCCAATGCCTATCACTTATACTAAAGAGGTCATCTCTACCTTGACCCAATCTCTTTAAACTACTTTGTGCCACCGTCACTGCAGAAAATGGAGTGAGGGAAGAAGAAAGAAGAAGCAGGAGACAACGCCCCAAATCCTCCATCTTGCTCCCATTCACTTCCATACTAAAAACCCAAACCTACTGTTTTCTCACCCTGTGATGAGCTAAACTTCAATCTTTCACACTCCTGTGCCCTGCAATCCTTCCTGCAGTGCAGGAAGCCTTTCCCATGGACTGGGATCAAAGCCAGTGTCCCTCTGGGCTCTGTGCCAGGGTCCCAGACCCCCCTGTCCAGGTCCCTGACCCTCCAGGGCAGCCAAAGGAATGCCCTGGACTGCCACACAGCTCCATATCACCATCCGTGGACAGTTTGCTTCTTGGAAGGTGAACCAAGATCCGCAAAACCTCTGCCAAGTGGACCCCATTGGAAGGGAACATCTTCGAGTTTGTCAAAAGTTGGAGGTGAATTAAAACAGTCTGTGGTTGTCCAGCTGCAGTTTGGGATTTAATAGTGGCAATTGGCCATGTTGGCCTCGTGCAATTAAGGAGAATTAATCCAAGGATTTCATCCCACCTGAAAGGCAGAGGAGCATCCTTAGAGTTGCCTGCAGTTGGATATAAAAGGAAAGCGAGGAGCCTTTTTTGGCGTTAAATATTTTGACAGCTAAAGACAGGCAAAATTATTCTGTAGCAAAGTGTCTGGAACACCAGGTTTCCTTTGGAAGGCATTTGATAATTTGATAATCCCTGCATTTGATAATTTGATAATATCTGCTCCTTCCAATGCCCATAGGAGCAAAGCACACACTGCTTCCCCTCCTTGTTTCCAGAAAGTCTTGGAAAACATGAGTTCTCAAGGTTAGGTGGATAAAAAACATGCAAACATAAGCCTGAAACTCTTTGGATGCTCTGTGCTAGAAATGGGCACAGCTTCTTTCAGGTGTCATTCCTTGGGTGGCAAAAATTTGTGTTTTCCCATAATAATTTCACCTGCACCTTCTACTTAAAGGAGAAAAATCTAATTTTGGTCATGTTACCTTCACATCTCTACATTTCATTTCTTTCTGCTTCCTTTGAGGCCATGGACACCTTTTCTACATGTCCTCCTGCAGCAGTGCTTGCTCCAGCGGCGTTTTCCAAAGCCCACCTGCACCCTTTGGAGGCCTTTTGCTGACCACTGGGCTCGGAAGCAGGTGGGGAACACCTGTGTTGCATCTAGAAATAGCAGTATGGAATTAAAAAAAAACCAAAACAAAAACACAATAATGGAGCGTTTCTCTCCCAGCCCTCCACCCCACCCATCTGCCAGATATAAAAGAGCATCCGTAATCTAATTAATCTGAGCATTGCCTGTCACGGCTGGAAGGCCGTTTTGAAAGACTCTCGCCCTGTGTTTTACTCCAAGAGCTAATCTCCTCAAAGCACAAGGACTTCCCGCTCCCCCCAGCCCCACAACCCCATCCTGTCTCCTCATCCAGCGGCTGGTGGACGTGGCTGGCTGGAGGAATGTCCCCTCCTCCTCTCCCACCGTACAAAAGGCGATTTGTGAGAGGAGCTGCTGCTCGCCCTGGACTTCTCCCACTGCAGGAGCACCTCGGGAGGAGCCACAGCTCCCCAGCCTCACTCTTTGCCCAGCCAATTCTATCTTTTCCATCTTCCAGCTCTTTGCTCCTTCTTTTTCCCTCTCCCTCTTTCTTTATTTTTTTTTTTTTCTTTTTGGGTGAAGATGAAAAGATCTCACATGCTCGGAGAGAAGAAAGAGCCTCCAGTCCGTCTCCACCTTGTCAATTACAAGCGAGGGGCTGGGGAGGGTTGCATGCTGTTATTGACTCAAGCGCTTTGGAAAGGTCATCTTCGAGGTCTGGACCTTCCCTTTGCCACTCCAAGCTCACCTGGGCCCATTAGGGAGGAATTTTCGGTCCGTCCTGAGTTTCATTTTGGGCCCACTGGCGCTTCTGAGGGCTAATAGACGAGGTGGGGAGGGAGGAGGTTGGGATGGGGGCACCGAGGGGAAAATGAAGACAGGTGAGGGGAAAGAGAAGTCATTGAGAGACTTCAAAGTGGAACAAAGACCCGTCCAGATGTGAATAATTGCTAGGTCAGCACCTTAATCACAGGCAAGCGCTCCACTGCGAGACGTCCCTGGTCGCTTCACAGGGGCGCGGAGGGGAGGGAGGGAACGGACAAAAAAGGCAGAGATATGGAAACAAAGCTTTGATACAGCCAAGAGCGAGCCTGAGAAAAACATTTTCCAGGTGATTATGTGAATGATGAGCCAACCTCTGTTTTATTAAGGGCACGGGCAGCCTGTAATTGCAGAGGGGCTGCAGCTTGGGGGGCAGCGATGGACACACCATCCCTCTCACACTGCCCAAAAAAAGCCCCACGTCCCCACCTGACAGAGCACTTCCTGCCTGCCCAACACAAAATCTGGGCTTTCAGATCTCACTGTGGTGGGAGTGAATGATTAGGGTTTTGTTCTTGTGCCTTTGGGTGAGTTATGACTCTAACCAAAGGTTGAGAAGATGCTGGCTCGTCATCTTTGCTCCTTTTTTTTTTTTTTTTTCCCCTCAATCCAGTGTTCCCGTGCCACAACACCAGCTGTGTTTATCTTGGAAAGGTCTTTCTTCCAAATCAAGCCACAAGGTTTCACTCACTGCAGACAAAACACCTTCCCACGTGGCTCTTTGCTGTGTAAATAAACATCCAGCATCTAAACAGCTCGGGGAGATGCTGCACTGCTGACGTTTGCATGTTCCCTTATTATAAAAGGAGTTTCTTATTGCAATTGCAATATTATTTCAGGGCAGCAGCTGGTATCGGTACTTCCCTGTGCTCATTTTTTCAATTGGTGTTTTTTTGTTTTTGTTAATTTAAAAAAAAATCTTATTTTTATCCAATATTCTTATTCTACCATCTGATCCCTTTCCCAAATTAAATGACGTGGGATCTGTGCTTTCCTCCATAGATGCATTTGGGGTGGTGGATTTAGTTTTGGTTGGTTTTAGTTGAGTTTGGTTTGGGTTTTTTTTGTGGCCCTGCTATTTTCAGTGAACTTCTGCACAGGGCCAGTGTTACTGAGGGCAGAGGAGGGAAGAAGTTCTTTGGAGCAGGTGGCATTCCCTGATTGCCGCAGGATCTCTGTCCAGGACTCCAGGTTGCTCCTGCAGCCTTGTCCTGGTGACAGAGCATCCCCTCGAGCTGTGAAATGCCATTTCCTCAATCCCCTTCCGCTCACCACCTCCAGCTCCTGTGCTGGGATCCATCATTCCTACCTTGGGAAAGTCTGGACACAGTGCACACTCAGCTCCTCCCTGAAATCCCCCTGATCCGGCTGGGATCTTCACAGTGGCACAAAAACACAGGAAATTTTAATGAGGTTCCCCCCTTAGGATTCTCCACCTCCATCCTGGGCAGAACCGTTTGTAGCAAGAACCTCACTGGACCTCACCTGCCCCAAAGACCTCAGACCTCTGATCCATAAAACCCCTGGATTTGTAAGGAACTGTGATTTGTAAAGGAAGGGCAGAGACTCCTCTTGAAGTGATTCTCTTTCCATGTAATCTGTGAGGAACTGTGGGATACTCATTGGGAGTGTAGACACCAGGGAGCTACAAAATCTGGAGTTACGAATAACCAGAAATGAGAGAAGTTCCTGACTTTAAAAGAATTTCTTGATTAAGCCAAGTGTAAGTGAACAGAGTAAAAGGTTTGGTTTTCGACACACAATTTTAAGTAAGATGGAGACAAGCTGGAAAAGGGTAGAGAAAGAAAAATTCTAACGTACCTAGGGATAAAAAAATGAACTATGAGGAAGCTAGAAGAGATTTTGGTCTGGAAAAGAGGAGGATGAAAACTAGAAGCAGAGGGCCTCACTCAGCAGAAGGTTTAAGGACAAGTGTCTGCCCAAAACACCTCGGCTTTTGATGGAAGACAACTGCTGATAAAAAATGCTTCTCCCATAAAGTCTTTGGCGGTTCTCAGTCCTTGTCATGACCAAGAGCTCTGTAGGATCTTCACAGAACAACAAAGAGCATGATGTCTGCGCCGATAAAAAAACCCAAATCACATCATGCTTTAAAATGAATTTTTGGAAGCATAGGAGGTCTCAAACTACAAGAGGAGAAAGGCTCCTGGGGGGAAGGTCTGAAGCAACACTACATTTCCTACACAAATTTATAAGGACAGTGAAAAATCTGGGATTCAGGCTGTCCAGAACGGTGAGGAAAGGACACCATGGACACTGATTATCTGTAGAGTTCAGCACCACACTCTTCTTCTCACATGACCTTTCCTGTCCTCTCTGCAAAGAGTTTCTTGCTCAGCTGCCAGGACCCGGGGAGGATTCATTTCTTGCCCATCCATCCCACCGCCGGGTTAATTGGGAAGAGTTCCTCATCAGAATTCCCAGAGAATGCAATAAGCTCTCTCTGTGGCTGAGCCTGGAGAGATGGGGCTGTGCCAGTCGTGGCTCAGAGGTGCAGTTTGGCTTTGGCACTACCAGCGCCTCATAAACACCTCTTTGGCCTCTGCCTCATCAACATCTCATAAACAACTCCTTGGCTTGGTGTGGGTCTCCAAATTAGTGTTTATAGCCATGCAGAGAGCAAGCTGGGTTTTTTTGCATAAGTAATCCTGAAGCAAATCTTGCCTTCTCAGCCAAAAAAAAAGAAAAAAGAAAAGAAAAGAAAAGAAAAGAAAAGAAAAGAAAAGAAAAGAAAAGAAAAGAAAAGAAAAGAAAAGAAAAGAAAAGAAAAGAAAAGAAAAGAAAAGAAAAGAAAGAAAAGAAAACAAAACAAAAGAAAAGAAAAGAAAAGACAAGAAAAGAAAAGAAAAGAAAAGAAAAGAAAAGAAAAGAAAAGAAAACAAAAGAAACCAAAAGAAAAGAAAGGAAAAAAAAAAAATTTCTCAGCTGCATCTCCCGCTTTGCCCCAGGTGCACAGGGGACATCGGTGCCACCAGGTCCCTCGAGGGACAGCGCTCTGCTCCTGCGAACCAGGCTCTGATTCCTCGAGTTAAGGAGTACATTTCATTTCCTCGGTTGGTGATCTGCGGATTCCAGGTGCCTGGGAGTAATGAAATCGTACAGAGCTGAACAAGTCTGGTGTTCAAGCTGGCACAAGCAGGCGGCAGGGATGGGATTCGTTGCAGTTCACCTCAGATGGGAGCTGCTTGCACAAGAACCCTCCCAGGGTCAGCGGGGAGGAATAAGAATTAGGGAATTATTTATCTGATTTATCTTGAGGTGGTTGTGCCTGGGCAGATAAACAGCGCTGGAGAAAGAGGGCCAGAAATCCAGAAGTGTAGAAACAGAGATGGCAACACTCAAGGGGCAGAGTGACAAAGTTTGGGATCCAGGTCACCGTAGCAGAGCTGTTTGATCGGTGTGAAGGTTTTCCTCGAGCAGCTCTCAGCTCCCTGAGCTCCTGTGATGATGAAAACTTCATTAAAAACAGTCAAGCTGCTGCCATTTGTTGGTCCAAGTGCCATTCTTGGAACTCTGAGCCCCCAGGGAAACTGCAATTTGCACAAAACAAGCAGTTCTTACCTAATTTTCATTATTTCCACCGCCATGGCGGGGTTAGAGTTACCATTTGCGTGTCTGAGAACAATTCCCTGACAACTCCTGGGGTATTTGTGCCAGGCCCAGCTGGACTTAGGGCAGTGCTGTGCCCTTCCTCCCCATCTCCATCACCTTCATCACAAGCTCTTTAAGGTTAAGAACTGCCCCTCCTCAGCAGCACAAAAAAAACACCAAACAAACAAACAAAAAACCAACAAAAGCAATTTAAAAAGCATGGATTTGAGGATTATCCATGTTTGATCAAGTTTTTAGCCTGGCCCCTGGCAGTGACTGACCCTGTCCAGTGGCTGGCTCAGTTTGGGAGCCTGAGGAAGGCACTTGGGATGCAGCTGCACCATTTTCAGGGAAACGTGAGTCTGGATGGTTCCAGTTGTCTGCATGACCAAAGACCAGCCCTTTGCCCAGGCACAAAATGCAGAGTTGAAGCTCCTGCACAAAACCAAGCACAGTGGAGACTTCATTTCATTGAGAATCGAGATGCTGCTATAAAAAAAATTAAAAATGTAACATGAATCAGCTTCCTGTGTCTTATGGACCCCTTGGCCAGGGGCGGCACCTTTGTCCACCTGGTCATTGTGTTCCGACACCAACACAATGTTTCTCAGGAATATTTATCAGTTTGGGGGTTCAGAAACAGGAGAAACCATGGCTAAAGGGAGGGGGAGTTCATCTGTAAAAATCAGTCAAGGTAAGGGGGTAACTCAAATCAGCCTCTGTTTATTTATTCTGTTCTAGAGGAAAGCCAAGGAAAAGCTCATGAAGGCCTGAAGTGAGACAATGTTGTGTATGAGTGTCTCACTTTGGGGGAGATTAGTGAAAAAGTAGAAATGTTGCTCTTTTCCAGCTCAGTTTTGATGCTCTTCCAGCTTTTATTGCAGCAATCACCATTTCCTTGAGCCATCAAGTCAAATGAACAACTTGGATTTTTTTTTTTTTTTAATTTGCAATCCCTAGAAAACACCCAGGGCTGCAGCGTCATGGAGTCACAGAATGTCCTGAGCTGGGCAGAACTCACAGGGATCATTGAATCCAGCTCCTGGCCCTGCACAGAGCAACTCCAGAACTCCCACCATGTGCCTGGAGCTCCTGGAACTGTCAGGCTTGATGCCACAATCAGTTCCCTGGGAAATCTCTTCCAGCCTGGGCAGCACTGTCTTGACAGCTTTATCTTCAGCAAGAAAAAAAAACCAAAACACCCCTCTCTAAAACGGAGAAGCTATCTAACCCTAGGTTATATAATATATGAGATCAAATAATATATAATATCAAATATTTTGTAATTCCTGACCTAAATAATCCAGATCACAAGGTTATTTTTTGTGTTCTTCTTGGAGCTCTGAACATTTCTACGGGCACAGATAATCCTGCTCAGAGGAACTTGGAGAAATCTGCTCCATCTCTCTGCTCTAAGCAAGATTAACTCTCTTTTAAATATAAAATGCCCTCAAGGCTGTCCCTAATTGGCTTGTTCTTATCACAGTCATTCCATTTCAGCAATACAGCACGAAAAATGTTGGTTTTTCTTATTTTCTTTTGCTGTCAGGGAGGAAATATGACTCATTATGATGAATTATAGATTTGTGCAATTAATTGTCCTCTCAGAAATTTCAGTTTCTTTGACATCACTTTGTCTACTCATCACATCCTCCACCGGAGAAGAGAGTGCTGAGTCCCAGTCTCCAAAGACCTCTAACTAAGGTCATAAATGGGATGAAGGGAATTACAGAAGGATATGAGGGTTTTTCTTCCCAATTGGGATGAAATGGAGATTCTGTGGTTATAACTGTCCTGCTGCCCTGGAGCAGTTTTAGTTTTGAAGTCCATCAGGTCACAGCTTATTAAAACAGTCCTTTACAAATGCCAGGGATTCTTTTATTCGGTTTAGGTATTTTGAGGTAGAGTCCATTTCGATTTCAATCCCCCCTCTCTCCGCTCTGGGTCAGCAGGACTCTGTAAGAATCCTGCTCAAGGGCACCCTTGAGGTGTGGGAGAGGAGGATCTCATCCTTGGTGGCCACACGATGGAAAGAGCTCCAGGTCCTGCAGAAAGCTGCCAAACCTGACCCGTGGCCTCTCTGGGAGTGCCCAGGGTTCACCTCCACCAGATTTTCAGTGCCCTTTCTCAAGGGTTTTTTACCTTTTACCACTTTCAGACAAATCCGACCATCTCGAAGCCTTTCAAGCCAATTTCCCTTTTCATTGCCCGAGTCCCTCCTTCCTAAGCTTGAGTATTTATCACAGTAAACAATTTTCCCTGCTCACTGTAAGATTTAAGTGCTGGTTCCACAATGCCAGGACGGGTTTTGATCAGGCCTCGTCCCAAAAATTTCCTGTCTTGAACCATAAATTCACAGAACAACCGAGGTCAGGAGAGACAGAGCTGAGGCTTCCATCAGCCTCGGGGAGAAAAGCAAGGATCACCATTCCCTCTGCAGAGAAGAAAAGAGGATGCCAGGGGGCTGCTGAGCCTCTTTGAACAGAACTTGGAGCTTGTGTGAGCAATTTCTATGCTCCATGAACAAGGCCACCACTCTTCTCACACCTCCTCACTTTGTGATCTACCTGCACCCTGTGGAAAGGCTCCGTTGCCCCTGAGGGAAATAGGTTTGGGATTCACCTCCTCTTCTGAGATGCTCACTCTGATTTGATCATCCAGGGCTCTGCTCGCTGGAGACATCCCTGGATCCCTCCTGGCTCCTGCCAGATCCATCACTTCGGAGTCTCTGGTGCGTGTGCCGCGGCTGTCAACTTCCCTGCCTGTTGCAGGTGCTCCAAGGCATTCCAAAGGGCTGTAAAAATCCCATTTCGGACAAATCCATGTGACTCTGGTCAGTGGGAAAATTACCCTACCTATGGAGGATGCAGTGGGTCCTGGAATCACCAGATTGATCCCGGAAGGTTTTGGGTTGGAAGGGACCTTTAGAGCTCATCTCACCCAACCCCCTGCCATGGGCAGGGACACTCCAACCAGGCCAACCTGGTCAGGTTGCTCAGAGCCTTCTACAAACTGTCCTGGAATATTTCCAGGAATGGGACATCCACCACCTCTCTGGACAACCCACTCCAGTGTTTCTCAACACCCATTGATAAATTACTTCTACCTCAACCCTAAAATCTCCCTCCCAAGGTGCTGACCTGTCCCCATTGACCACGGAGACAGCTGGAACGAGCAGCTCAGATGAAAAACTTAATTTTCAGGGGGCTGAGCTGGCTTCCACCTCCCTGATACCACCTCCAGGAGTGGCAGCTGGCTCAGTTGGTGCTGCAACCACAAGCATCTCATTCCTGCTTGTGCTGCAAACTTGCCCCGGGGCATTTGCGTGTCCCTTCTCGCCCCCCTGCCCCCGGGGGCAGCAACACTTCCTTTGTTGTCTCCTGCGTCTTATTTAGACTCGGAGCCCCCTCCGGGGCAGGGACTCTCCTTTGGAACACCTCACCCCGCAGGACTGGGATCACGGCTGAGCCTCTCTCGCTGCAGGAGTAAATAATAATAACATGCATTAGCTGCTAAGTAGGGGAATTAGGGGTTAGCTCATGTGTAAGCACCGTGCATGCTGTAATGATATCCTCGTGCTTAATGCAACTGGATCCTTCCATTATTAAAGCAGCAGGAGGACTGATGTTTGATCTGCAGGGCTAATTCTAGTTTTTGGAGACATCAAACAGCTGCTTCCCTTTTCTTTCTTTTTTTTTTTTTTTTTTTGTGTTTGTTTTTTTTTTTTTTACCCGTGGCAAATGCGCATGTTATAAGCAAATCTGAAATTACCAGGTTCACAAGTTGAGTTTCATGCAGAGAAATGTTTACTTTGATGCCAGAGGACCTGGCTCATTTCCATTTACAGTAAATGAGGAAGAAAATTGATTTGCAGCAGCAGGAGGGGTGTCAAACCTTTATTGCTGCTCAGGACATGTATGCACTGCTAACCAGGAAGATAATTAACCTAAATTAACCTTCTGCCTTGAGATGAGTCATAGTTTGGGGAGGGGGGTGGTGGGAAGCGGGGGTGGAGAGGGTGTAGGGAGGGGAACCGTGCTGTAGAGCTGTATGGACTTGTCCCGTGCATTTCCAAGCGAAAAACGATGGGCCCATGCAGCAACTGATTAGATTTAAATGGAAATTCTCAATGGGCATGAAGGAATTTTAAAAAAAAAAATAAATAAATAAAAACAAAAACCCTGATGTTTCAATTAGGGCTGGACTGTGAATTGCATAAATTGTGCCCATAATGTGGGGCAGAAATGTGAATTTCCAGGTGCCGCCGAGCCAGGGAGTAGCAAGTTCATGTCATCGACCTGACATTATTTACTGGCCTAAGATTTGCAGCTCTTATCCAAGGGCGGGGAGGAGCTGCCAGGGGTGGGAGTCTCTGCTCCAGACTGCTTGGACAAAGTGATTCTCAGGCGGACGTCAAGGCAAGACGCATGTTGCTGTTATCCACCGGCCCAATTTGAATTTCATTGTTAATTCAAAATAAATGACCGTATAACCATTCCAGGCAGTCATTGGGCAGTTATGGGTGATGGAGTTGGAAAACTGTCTCTGTTTCAGTTTTGTTTGGAGTAAGAGCCTAAAATCCGGATCCTTCATTTAGTGATGTTTGAACGTTCTGGATCCAGAAAGATCCAGCAGCCAAGCGCTCCATTTCCCAGGAAACCAACCACCATAACTGACCTCTTGTGATGGAATCATTAAGGTTGGAAAAGACCTCCAGGGTGCCCAAAAGCTGTTCCATGACCACTCCAGCCTCCTCCAGGGCGAGCAGCAGGCGGGGCTGGAATCTCCTTTGTCTGGATCCAGGCCCTGGACATCCTTTGGGTCAGGGAACAGCTGAGTTACTGCTTTCCACTTCCTTCACCAAGGAATCACCAGCACCTCCAAGATCACTGAGTCCCAGCATTAACCCAGCACTGCCAAAGCCACCACCAACCCACGTCTCCAAGTGCCACATCCACGTGTCTTTTAAATCCCTCCATGGATGGTGACTCCACCACTTCCCTAGAAAACCAGGGAAATTCAGACAAAGCCAAAGTTAGATTTATTTTATTTAAGGTTTTTTGGAGGGGTATTTTTTGTTTGTTTGTTTGTTTGTTGAGGGGAGCCTAAGGATTTCAGATGCTCAAATGCCTTTGACACAGCTCTGTAGGAAATCAGAGTCCTGGGATGGAGGCAGAAATCCCTGCAGAGCCACTCATCCAGAGGGAGGTTTTCCTGACTCCCTGAGGATGGGTGTCCTGCTGAGGGTCCATGGGAACAGCTCTGGATCTGTGCCCACAGCTCTGCGCACCCCAACACACACCCCCAAACCACCCCACACACCCTCAAAAACCCCACATTCACCATCTCTGCTCCCCACCCACTGGGAGAACCTCCATTCCAGAGAGGCTGTGCAGAGCTCATCCCAAATTAATCCTCATTCCCAGCAGCCATCTCACAATTCCTGTCCTTCAGAGGCAGGAATCCAGGATATTGGGCAGGAAACACCTCTTTCAGGGAAACAAATCCCAGGCCAGAGGCATCCAGGCTGAGAAAGGGACAGGCAAAGCTGATCCAAAGCCTTTCTGCTCAGTCTGGAGCTCACAGGTCCCACCTGAGGGACAGGGGACACCTGTGTGGATGCTGTGTGTTATCCATCCTCCCCCTGGAGTGGTGGAGATAATCCTGGTGTGAGGATGCAGACACTGAGGAGTGGGTCAATACCTCGATATCATGGCCAGTCAAGTCTCCACTTCTCTCTCCTTCCTCTGTGAATGGGAGAAGTTATCAGTGACCCAACACAGCCTTGACTCATCCCAGGTCATTTTGTGGGAGAGTTTATGATGATTTAAACAAAAAGGTCTTGGGGAGTGTGGGGGAACATCTCAAAAAGCTCAAAGCTTGATTCTGTTTTCACTAGGTGTTTCTTGCCGTTAAACAAAATCAAAAATAAACTAATTAAAACCATCCAAAGCTTAGGAGCAACACAAATTTGGCCATTCCGGAGCCAAACACAGCATTCCACTCATCTGGAGGCAAAACGGTTTTGACGTGTTTTTGGTTCTCTGAACAATTTGGGAATCCAGTGAGCCAAAAAAAAAAAGCAGCAGTTTCGTGCACCACCCTCCACCTGGCCGGCACAAACATCCATAGCCGAGAAACCTGATGTGGGAGCAAATGCATCCTGCACCTCTGGCGGGATGCATCCAAACACGCTGGCTCTCAGCAGGAGTTTTGGGGATTTTAAACCACGCAGGCCACCCCTCGTTTTCCTCATTGAGTTTTTAAGCTCAGTTTTGGCTAAATCCAGCCACAGTTTAGCAGTCCTGTTGACGGAAGTCCCTCCACATCCTGGCGGATCCATGCGGGACCCGCAAGAAAAGTGCTGCCTCCACTTCCCCGGGCCCAAACCGGGGCCTCCCCTCCTCCAGAGACAAACAGGATTTCTTTTGAAGTCTGAATGTCTGTTCCCGGGCCAATAAAGCGCCTCGTTTTCCCAGCGAGAAGGTAAAGGTGGTGAAAGGTGTTACAAGCACCTCCTTGTGAAGTGCAATTAGCAGCTGGGTGAAGGGGGGAAGTGTTGGCACGACAAGGGGAGGCGACGGCTGTCGCACCTCGCTTGGGATGGGCCAGATGGGCCAGGCAGGAGCCCAAACACCAGCGCTGGAGACAGTCTGGCACGGCAGCCCCCGGGCCGCTGGAGCCCTCCAGGGAGCCAGAGGGCTTTCCTTGCTCCATATCTCATCCTGCTGGTAGCACTCGGGGAGGGCTGGATGAGCGGGAGGGAGTGGGAGCTGCTTGAGGAGTTCAGCAAAGCAGATGTTCGGTCTGGCTCGGAAGACAGGGCCGTGGTGATCTCCTACAGTTGTATTTTTGTATTTATATTCTTATACCCAATTCTTGGGTATAAGAATTGGCCGCACAACCAGCCCCAAACCCATCTACAACCTCAGGAAAATACACCTCTGGTAGACAGTAAGACCTGTTCTTTCAAGTCTTTCCTGGCTCCTCTGTTGTCTCCAAAGGATGTGGCTGTGGAGGGAAAGAGCTCAGAGTCAGAAACAGGGAGGATTCAGAATAGAGGGGGAAAGGGTGGCTACTGTGAGAAAAACGACATGGAAATATAACCCTATTAAACGATATTCCAGGCAATTTTCCAAAATTGGAAAAAAAAACCAAGAAACCAAAAAATAGGGAATGAGGGGAAAATGGAAGAGTAGTGAAACTCCATAATGTAGCTTTCTGTGTCTAATCCTCCAAAAATGATCCACACAAGGTTCTCACTGGAGATGGTGACAGTTTTGGTGTAGGCTTGGTGACGGACCCTAAGTAACACAATCTGCTGGGACTGGGGCTGTGGCCTCCATCTGATCCCACCGTTAGATGAAATCAGCCTCAAGTGAACAGGAGAACCCAAAGACACCCCTAGGATGGAACCGTAATCACACCTTGAAACCTAAACCCAGCTCCCTGCAGCAGACACCATCACATCTACGCAGTAACCCTGACATCTGCCTGCCAGCTGGGGAGAAAATGTCTGGTTTGGGGAACTCAGGTGGATCAAACATTCAAGAAACCTGGGGTTTGCACATCTGCTTTTATCAGCAGACAGCTCACTTGTATAAACACATCCAGTCCAAGGGCAAGGCGAGCCCTCTCCAATATTAAGCCACTAAAAGACAGAGGAATAGGTTAAGGACTGGCCAGAAGCCAATGAGGTTTGCAAAACAGCGGAATCTAATAAAAATAATTGAAATATTTAAAGGCAGTTGCTTCACTTTATAAAGAAGCACCTGCAATGATTACCCAAAACATTTGCAGGTGGAAAAAGGGCTGAGCACGTCATTGGTGTTAATATCATTTATGCTCAGAGGGCAAATTAGGCATTGTAATTGTCAGGAACCATTGGAGCCGTTTCAGTAGTGGGATGAGTCTGATAATGAGGGATGATTCTTTTAGATCACCTTCAGTGTGTAACAGTGCGAAGCCAAGGCTTGGGTCTGTTAAAAACCCTACATCAAGGCAAAAGGTGTTCTCTGCAGTGTGTCCCAAAGATCATTTAACTGCTTCAGCCTGTCCCAGTCTCGAGAAAACAGAGGCTAATTCACCTAAAATCCCTGCAGCCAACCCGGCTGATACAGCTCAGTGCATTTCCACTGACTCCTGTGGGAAGCTGCCATACCATTCCATTCCATTCCATTCCATTCCTTTCCATTCCATTCCATTCCATTCCATTCCATTCCATTCCATTCCATTCCATTCCACTCCAGATGAGCATCTGGCCTTTTGGATTTTGGTTTGGGAGCTGATCCATCGCACCCCAATGCCTGGATCCTGGAGCACAAAGGCGTCACCTCGAAGAACAAACAGAGGATGGAGACGCACGGGGAAGGGGAGTTGCACATCCACATCTTTGTATCCAAATGGAGCCACACGAGCAGCCAGGCCCCAGCCGTGGGATCAGCCTGCCACCAAACGTTTTGGAAGCGGAATCACCTGTTCTCTTTTAAAATAGGTGTATTTAAGCATACACCCCACCCTCACTTTCCTGGGTTCCCAGCGGGATAGAGCCACCCCTCTAGGCCTGATACAAAACCCACTTATTATGGAAAGACACTTTATTTCCCATAAAATTTATACTAAGCATGATTAAAATTCATTTCAAGGGTTGGCAGGCAGGAGGAGTGACCCTCTGCTTGTGCCACCAGGCAGCTTCTTGGCAACAAAAAATAAATGAAGATCCTGGGGCACAGAAAACTGTGAGCCCATCTTGTGCCATCCCAGAGCCAAATAATTTAGGAAGTAAAATGTGGAAGAGGACAGTCAGATGTTGTTTGATGCCTTACTACTATTTTTTTAAAAATCCTGTTCTACAGATGGTGCCTTGGGTGTTTTCCACCCCAGGAGAAGGATGACTGGAGGAGAATATTCTCTCAGCTGAGGAGAACTTCAGCCTTTATAGAGGATTCACAAATTTGGAAAAGACTTTTAATATGGAAGCTGGAGAAGACACCGTGCAGACATCATCTGGCCAAGTGCACACATGAAATAAAGCCCTCTGTCTTTTTTCTGGCCCTCGTGGACTCCGTTGAGGGACCATGGAGATCTGGATAGTACCATCAGTACAACTTATCTCAACCTAAAGCAGGAAAGATGAACTTTATCCTTAATTCCCACTGGTTCTGGGGATCTGAAAATCTTCAGAGGGGCAAATTGTCCCGCAGGAAGCACAAAAACATGAATTTCAGAGTATTTTCATCCTGTTGGCCCCAAAACTTGGAGACTTCTTCGCAGCTCTGGCGGTGGCTGATCAATCACCCCTGAAGAAGGAGCACATCACAACCTCGCCGTCATCTGGGATACAACTTCCTTTCCAAGGAAGATGAGTCCAAGTCCTTAAAGCCCTTAAGGACTTTGTGCTGTTGCTCATCACTTCAACAAATGAGTCAAGAAGGGCTTCAAAGGTGGTTTAATCTCAATTCAAGGGGTTAAAACCATTGCCAGGAAATTTCCTGAAGTAGTGGGGGGAATGGAAAGGTTGGATTCAGCTTTTTCTTTGAGGATTTGAGCCTCGGTGGCCACAGGTGGGCACAGATGGACAACTAAGCCAGGTATTAAGCCAGGTATTAAGCCAGAGTTTGTGTTTAGCCATCAACCTTTCCCAGAGATCTGTATTTCCAGATTTCCTAAAGCAAATATCTAAAATTAAACAGATGACTCAGTAGATCAGCTGGGGCTAGAAATAAATAATCAGCTTTCAACTCCGAGTGGAATTAATCTACTAGTTAATGAGATAAACTCATTAAATCATGGAATCATAGAGTGGTTTGGGTTTGAAGGGACTTTAAAGAACATCTCATTCCATCCCCTGCCATGGGCGGGGACACCTTCCACTATCCCAGGCTGCTCCAAGCCCTGTCCAGCCTGGTCTTGGACACTTCCAGGGATCCAGGGGCAGCCACAGCTTCTCTGGGCAGCCTGTGCCAGGGCCTCCCCACCCTCACAGGGAAAAATTCCTTCCCAATATCCCATCTAACCCTGCTCCCTTTCCGCTTGAATCCACTCCCCTTAATTCCATCATTATACATTCTTGTAAAATCAATGGTGTCCTTTTTTCCTCAGACAGGTTTTGGATGGATATTTGAAACTTGCCCCTGAAATCACCTGGTGGAGCTGGTCTTGTGTAATGCCAGGGATCACACGACCCTTGGTGTTGTTACCCACCACTTTTAGGAGTCTCAGGGTTTAAATTTTTATTCTTGAACCTTACAAGAGTCTGTAACTGCCTCCAAAAATACCATCATGTGAGGCTGGATTTGCAAAGGTGAAGACAAATTCTCTCTAAGGGGAGAGGAGAGGAGAGGAGAGGAGAGGAGAGGAGAGGAGAGGAGAGGAGAGGAGAGGAGAGTGCTCTTCGCTTCTCTTCTCTGCTCTTCTCTCGCTCTTTCTTTTTCTCTTCGCTTCTTCTGCTCTTCTTCTTTACTGCTCCTTCTCTTCTATCTCTTCTCTTCTCTTCTCTTCTTTCTCTTCTCTGTCTTCTCTTCTCTTCCTCTTTCGCCGTATCTCGTCTCGGAGAGTCCAGCTGATGCAGAAAATATTGCATCTGAACCTTTTCCCTCATGGCAGGACGCAGCACGAGAGAAGCCTGCTAGTTCCCAGGAGACACTTGCCTAATTGCACGGAGTCAGCAAGTCGAGGCCTTTGGAGCAGTTTTGGATAGCATCCCGTGCCTCTCACCTTGCACAGCCATGCCCAGTGCCCTCCAAAGCCTGCCGAAGCCTTCTGCAGCACCAAGGGCTGTTGGACCAGGTTCACAAACCTGAGCCCCATTAAGAGAAAATCCTACCAATATCAGCACTCTCCGCTGGCTTACACCTACTTTGCATTTTAAATGCCAGTAAATGACTGCCCAAGGGAACAGAGAATCAGACCCATCGATGTGGGTATATTTCAGCAACCCAGACCCCAGGAATTTTGGAAGCGCACCAGCATTAAGCATTATTAATGCATATTGAAAAATACCTGGAAATCTCCCCAGCATTGTTAAAGAATCATTTAATTATTATTAACTGAGTCACGGAGGGCAGGCAGGCAAGTTTATGAAACCGATACACTGAGTAACTGCGGACTCTGGAGGATGAGATGGTTCTGATGCCAAGGTTTGTAATTAAACCATGGCCCAGGGCCGGGTGCTGATGCATTCACCAAGTGCCCTCTGCTGGACTCCCATCCCAGCTGGAACCTTCCTCATCCATCCCTCACCTTCCTCCTCTGCGAGGCTGGGCGCACCACAGCATCCTCCGAGCGTGACTTCCAGCCCGCTGCCCTTTTTCCAGCTGCCACCTCCCATCAGCAAGAGCAATTATTCAGGAAAAAAAAAACCAAAACAAACCCAAAGCAGCAGTATGGAGTTCCAGCCCGCCCCGTGTCACCGCTGCTTGGCTGGGCTTGAAATGTGGGCGCAGCTCTGGGGAGCTCATTGCCCTTTCCTACCCCATTCCCAGCAGGGACTGGGAAATGTCCATCTTTGCTGGCTTCTTCTCGATGACTAAACCAGGTGGGGCTCAGATATGATGTGAGAGTGCAATTAAACAACAGAACTTTCAACACCCAGCTCCCAGGGCCTTATTTAGCTAATTAAGAAAGCCGTACATTCATCCCCCTGAGGAGTTTCCAGTGTGCTCAGGAGTGCTGCCAAAGTCAGATTTCGCTGCTGGCCGTTCACGACGGTCCATGCTGACCGTTCACAATTCACAGCGCCAGATTTCGCTGCTGGCCATTCACAACAACGCTGACTGTTCACAATTCACAGCGCCAGATTTCGCTGCTGGCCATTCACAACAACGCTGACTGTTCACAATTCACAAGGCCAGATTTCACTGCTGGCCGTTCACGATAGTCCATGCTGACCATTCACAATTCACAGCGCCAGATTTCGCTGCTGGCCATTCACAACAACGCTGACTGTTCACAATTCACAAGGCCACATTTCACTGCTGGCCATTCACGACGGTCCATGCTGACCATTCACAATTCACAACACCAGATTTCGCTGCTGGCCATTCACAACGATGCTGACTGTTCACAATTCACAAGGCCAGATTTCACTGCTCGCCATTCACGACGGTCCATGCTGACCATTCATGACAGTCCATGCTGACTGTTCACGATTCACAACACCACATTTTGCTGCTGGCCATTCACAACAATGCTGACCGCTCAAAATTCACAGCACCACATTTCCCTGCTGACCATTCACAACAGTCCATGCTGACCATTCACAATTCACAATGCCAGATTTCGCTGCTGACCATTCACAACAGTCCATGCTGACCATTCACAATTCACAATGCCAGATTTCGCTGCTGACCATTCACGACAGTCCATGCTGACCATTCACAATTCACAATGCCAGATTTTGCTGCTGGCCATTCTTGATGGTCCAGGATGACGGTTCACAATTCACAACGCCAGATTTCGCTGCTGACCATTCACAATGGTCCATGCTGACCATTCATGACAGTCCGTGTTGACTGTTCACAATTCACAATGCCAGTTTTTGCTGCTGGCCATTCACAACAGTCCATACTGACTGTTCACAATTCACAATGCCAGTTTTTGCTGCTGACCATTCACAACAGTCCATACTGACTGTTCACAATTCACAACGCCAGATTTCGCTGCTGACCTTTCACAATGATGCTGACCATTCACAATTCACAGCACCACATTTCACTGCTGACCATTCACAATGGCCCATGTGAACCACTCACAATTCACAACGCCAGATTTTGCTCCTGACCATTCACAACAATTCTGACCATTCACAATTCACAACGCCAGATTTCGCTGCTGACCATTCACAATGGTCCATGCTGACCATTCATGACAGTCCGTGTTGACTGTTCACAATTCACACTGCCAGTTTTTGCTGCTGACCATTCACAACGATGCTGACTGTTCACAATTCACAAGGCCAAATTTCGCTGCTGGCCATTCGCAATGGCCCATGTGAGCCGCTCACAATTCACAATGACAGTTTTTGCTGCTGACCATTCACAACAGTCCATATTGACTGTTCACAATTCACAATGCCAGATTTTGCTGCTGGCCATTCACAACAATGCTGACTGTTCACAATTCACAGCACCAGACTTTGCTGCTGGCCATTCACAATGGCCCATGTGAACCGCTCACAATTCACAATGACAGATTTCGCTGCTGACCATTCACAACAGTCCATACTGACTGTTCACAATTCACAACGCCAGATTTCGCTGCTGACCATTCACAACAGTCCATATTGACTGTTCACAATTCACAATGCCAGATTTCGCTGCTGGCCATTCACAACAATGCTGACTGTTCACAATTCACAGCACCAGACTTTGCTGCTGGCCATTCACAATGGCCCATGTGAACCGTTCACAATTCACAATGACAGTTTTTGCTGCTGACCATTCACAACAGTCCATATTGACTGTTCACAATTCACAATGCCAGATTTCGCTGCTGGCCATTCACAACAATGCTGACTGTTCACAATTCACAGCACCAGACTTTGCTGCTGGCCATTCACAATGGCCCATGTGAACCGCTCACAATTCACAATGACAGATTTCGCTGCTGACCATTCACAACAGTCCATACTGACTGTTCACAATTCACAACGCCAGATTTCGCTGCTGACCATTCACAACAGTCCATATTGACTGTTCACAATTCACAATGCCAGATTTCGCTGCTGGCCATTCACAACAATGCTGACTGTTCACAATTCACAGCACCAGACTTTGCTGCTGGCCATTCACAATGGCCCATGTGAACCGTTCACAATTCACAACGCCAGATTTCGCTGCTGACCATTCACAACAGTCCATATTGACTGTTCACAATTCACAATGCCAGATTTTGCTGCTGGCCATTCACAACAATGCTGACTGTTCACAATTCACAGCACCAGATTTCGCTGCTGGCCATTCACGATGACCCACGTTGACCGTTCACAATTCACAATGCCAAGCCACACTTCAAGAGTGTTGGGCTTCCCCAACTGGGACACATAACAGTCCTAGACCTCTAACTGGTCACCAGGAATCCAGCACTGCACTGGCCGCTGCTGGTGCTTTTTGCCCCATCCACATTTTCCATCCCCGTAGCCAGGTCGGGCTGCCAGGTACTCAAGGCAGGAACGGTCTCTCCTCAGGACGAGGTGTAGGACCCAGCACTGCAAGGCCTCTAGGCATGCTTATAATGCAAACAGAGAGATTAGATCAAGTCTGGCCTCTCTCTCAGCGCTGTAGGCAGCAGAAGAGTGGAGTGTTTGCCTCTTATCTGGAGTCTTGGGGGATTGGCCCAACATATTGACATAAACTCCTGCCAATGTCAGTTTACTCTAAGGAAAACGGGTTATAAAATGTGTTGGCAAGGGAACAAGATCCGAGTCCTGGTAAGGCATCCCCTCTGCAGGGCCCAGAACCTCCCACGGAGAGGAAGGGACCATCCAAGCTTTGGACTATCCATGGCTTTGGAACCCCAAATGAACGGGGTGTCCGGGCTGAGGGAGTGGAACTCGGCAAGACTCCAAGGCCAGGAGTGTGGGACATGTCCTTGGAGGGCTCAGGGTCCTGCAGACACCTGCAGAGCTGCTCAGAGACATGCAGAAAGCAATTCCTGGCAATTTTCTGGGGAATTCGACACTTGGAGGAGAGAAAGGGAAATTTCAAAGTGATCTCAAATGAAAAATTGAGTTTTCACATCAAGAATTGTCATAAGGAAATGAAAGTGCAAGAAAGGCTTCACTGAGTCAGACCAGCAGTAAGGGCAGCTCAGAAATCTGTCTGGGACCCCAGAGACAAGAGATGCTCTCAGGGAGGCCACTTTCTGTCCTCATGTTGTCCCAGCTGCCACCTCCATCACCCAGGGATGCTGGAGAGTGTCCCTCTGCTGCTTCCCCATCCACGGCTGAGCCCGGTATCCATGGATTTCTGAACCCGATGATATCATGTGCCTTCAGTAACCTTCCGTAGCAAATGATTCTGGGAGTTCACCCATGTTTGTGTCACACTTAAGAATTAAAATTCATGGGATCAATAAAGTTGGAAAAGACCTCTGAGATCATCGAGCCCAACTGGCCAAATACCTCGGTGTCCAGTAAACCAAGGGCCTCATTCCCAGACTCACAGCCATGTGCTGGGCATTTCCAGGGGTCTGGGGTGTCACTGCAGTCCCTGGTGCCTCAGACTGTCACAGAATCATGGCATATTCTGGGTGGGAAGGGACCCACAGGGATTATCAAATCCAGCTCCTGGCTGCACGCAGGACACCCCAACAATCCCACCCTGGGAGTGCTGCCCAAATGCTCCCGGAGCTCTGGCAGCCTCGGGGCTGTGCCCGTTCCCTGGGGAGCCTGAGAAGTCCCCAGCACCATCAGGGGGAAGAACCTTCTCCTGATTATGGCTTTAAAGGGAGCAGGACTCCCCTAATCCCTGTGAACAACTCAGCTGAGCCCCTCAGGAGGAGATCCCAGAGATCCCAGGGCTCACACACCTTTTTCTATCTCTGTCATCATTAGGAAGTCTCAGGCACAAGCTTAGAAGTTGAGGACATTTAAATGTAGGTGCCCAAATCTGGTGCTCAAACCTCCCCTGAAAACAAATTTAAATTAGGAGGGAGATTTTTGAAATTTAGCCGAATTTGAACATTTTAATTTTCAGACACTGTTTTCTGTTTTTAAGTGAGGAGATTAACCAAAAATAGGCTTATAGCATAGTTCAGTCTGGAAGGGACTCCATCTCTCCTCCAACCAGCTGCTCCAAGGAAGTTCAACTGTGAGGTCAGACCAGGCTGCTCTGAGGAACAAAACACAAAATCTGGAACCAGAAAATCCCCAAACAAGGTCCAGAGCTAAGGAGCAACGTGGTTTTGAAGCGTGGCTTGATTGCCAAGGTGCCTGGCAGGAATTTCACCCAGATGTGAGGGAAAGCCGTGGATGAGCACACCACGGCAACACCAGTTAGCTGTCCACAACCACAATGACAATGGTCCAGAGGTGAGGCATGGGAAGGGAGGGATCAGCAAATCTTCATAACCACACGAGAAGGAAGAGCAGGTCAGGGGCTAATGTGAATTTATGACAACCAGGTTTCAGCGAAGGGCAGGACAACCATGTCCTCCAGCCCCTTCGTGCTCCGTGAGGGACACTGGAAACACACAGGTGGAAGCTGAGTGATGCAAATTGGGCCACACAATTCAACATTTTGGCAAATTAAGGATGGCAAGGATTCAGCCATCACAGGCTGTGTCCCAGGGAGAGGAATTCCCTACAACCCTCGTCTTACAACAAAGGAGGAACAGATCCAAGTGGTCAAACAGCAGCAGCTTCAACAGGAGAGACTTCACATGAGTCAATATGTGAACTATTCAAGAGTGTTTCTGCTTGATGATTTAAAATCTACAGCCCTTATCAACAAGGAGAGGGGTCCACAGTGGTTTTTCTTTAAGGCAGATTGAGAAGGAAAGAAAAAGTAGGTATTTAAGATAAGAAATAAAACAAGCGAGTTGTTGTATTAAAATAAAACTGGCATAATGCATGGAGTAAAAAAGACATTTTTGTCCTGGCTAGAGCTCAGGAGTGGGGAAAATCAATAAGGGAAATAAAGGACTTGAAGAAATATTTATAGTCAGCAGAGTCAAGGTTGAAGGGAAGGCACTTTTCTTGTGCAAGCAACAAAGAAACCCTGACGAGAGCATTAATTTGTTTCTCCAGGGGAATGGTGGAACCACGGATAATAACCAAGAAAAGCCCTGGGTGTTCAATAAAGACCTCAGTTCTGCATTTTGAGAAAAAGCTGCACAAGCTACTTCTACCACACACTGCTGATGATCACACTTAGGGCTCTAACCATAAGCAAGGAGATGGTAATCAGCATCTCCCACAGCTAGCCATTAATAAATCTGCAGATTCAGATCATTTACATCCAGGAGGTTTTAAGGAGCTGGCCAAGAAGGCATTGGAGCCTGTTCAAAAGTCTTTGAACCCCAGGGAAGTTCTAGAGGACCAGGAGAAAATGAGTGTTTTGCCAGTGTTTTTAAAAGAGGACAACACAGGTTCTAGAGTGCCAGCCTGCCATTAATCCCAGGGAAAAAAAAAAGAAAAAAGAAAGAAAGAAAGAAAAAAAAAAAAAAAAAAGGAATAGCTCATATGAGATTTGTTTATTATGGAATCAAAGGGAGGTAATATAATTGCTGCCAATCAACTAGGGTTTATGAAAAATAGATCTTGTCAAATTAATTTGATGTATTTTGTGATAACAGCACAAGCGTGGTTAATAAGGGAAAGAGTGCTGATGTAATTTTACTTGGATTTTCCTCAAGGCAACTGCCTGGGTACTGCATGATATTTTGATTAAGAAACTGGAGTCCCAAACATGGCACACATTAAAGGGATTAAAAACCAGCTAACGTAGGTCTCGGAGCGTTCCTCTAAACAAGGGATCACTGCCAGATGGGTGTGTTCCCAGCCAGGTCCCACTGGGAACCGTTCCTCAACGCGCATTTTAACATTTTCTTCACGTCCTGGGAGAAAGTTTAAAAAAAAAAAAAAAAATTAAAAATTGCTGATGACAACACAAGGCCTACTGGATCAGCAGGTAAGGAAGAGGCTGAGGTCAGTGGGGTGGAAGCAAAGGACTCCCTTGTTCAGGTGGGGGAAGGCAGGTGAGGGCCAAATGTAAAGGCAGATGTGCTGAAGGGAAGAGCGTGGCCGTGTTCCCCCTCCTGGGAAGGAGCAGAGCAGGGGAGATTGGGACAGCACAGCAGGCAGCCGTGGGAGCAGAGGATGAGGGCACCTGGTTTGTTCCGCTGCAGCAGGGGAGGCTGAGGTCAGACCTCAGTGGGAGCTGCAGCTCCTCCAGAGGGGCAACGGAGGGGCAGCTCTGACCTCTGCTCCCTGAGACTGGGGACAGCGCCCAAGGGGAAGGAGCTGTGTCAGAGCTTCCACTGATTTAGTGAACAATTCCTTGGGTGAATGGTGATCTGTGAGGAGAACAACAGTGGGATCATCATCCTGGACAGAGATCCAGCATTCCTGTTTGAGGCTGAGCAGCGCTGATTCTGTGCAAAGGGTGGATTAAAAGCCTGGCTGCTTTTCCCACTGCAGGAAACGGGACTGGAAGGTAAAATAAATGTATAAATGCAAGAATTTTGTGTGCACTGAAAGGAGAGAATTGGAAAACCAAAGGGACTTTGGAAATCCTTTGGAGACATGAGTCAGAGTTTTCCAAGTGACGGAATCATAAAATGGTCTGGGATGGAGGGGATCTTAAAGATGGTCTTGTTCCAAGGTTTAGGCTGGATATCAGGGAAGGGTTCTTCCTCCAGAGGGTGGTGGAGCACTGACCAGGCTCCCCAAGGAATTTGCATGTGCCCAAAGTTGGCAGAGCTCCAGGAGCATTTGGACAACACTCTCAGGGACAGGGTGGGATTGTTGGGGTTGGACTCATGATCCTTGTGGACCCCTTCCAACCCAGAATATTCCATGATTCCATGATTCAGCCCAGTCTGCCTGCAGCTGGGGTTTATTGATGAAATCTTCAGTGCGCTTAGATGCTGGAAATGGAGGAAATATCCCAATGGATATTTGGGATGTGCTCATGACCCCACATTCCTGTGAGAGCCTCCGGATTCCCCTGGGCTGCTCCAGCAGGCAGTGGAGGGAGATGTTCTTGCTGGGCAGGATCCAGAGCAGGTCATCAGGGATGGTGAAGGAGGTGCGGAGTGGTCCTGCTCTGTCCTCCCTCTGCCCAAGCCAGTTCTCCCAAGCGGCAAACTGGGCACGTTTGAAATACCAGGAGGCAAAGCCATGAAAAGGTGCTGTGACATCAAGGAGGAGCTGGAGGAGGGCCCCAGGAAGGGAGGAAAGGTTGGAAATTGCTAGAGGAGTTCAGTCCATGAACTCCATGGACAGAAGGATGGTAGTTTGTGAGCCCACCAACAGTCCACTCAATGGTGTTCAGAAATAAGGAGCTCTCCAGTCCGACTCACCAAGGTATAAATGCAAATAAACAAAGTCAGCCATAATCAAACACTCAACGCGGCACCTGTTTTAGCACTGAACTTGACTGTGTGACTGGGAAATTTAGCAAGGAGGACAACAAATCATGTCACACAGGGTTTAGAGGAGACGAATGTTTTATCTAAACGTATTTTCTAGTTCAAGCAAGGTCCTTTTCCTTCTCTGGCTTTTATTTACACAATAAGAGAGGAGAGGAATTCCAGCGCCTGCCTGACTATTTAAACTCTTTCCCTAAACTGAGGCAGAGGATGAGGAGGAACGCTGTCCTCTGAGAACCATCACATGAGTCATCCCCGCCCAATTAGGCTTCCACGCGGACACGATCAGATGGGAATTCATCACAAATTGCCTGGAGAAAGAATTATACCTGTGAAGACCACGGTTCTCAGAAATCCTCTCATCCTTTCTGTCAAGGAAAGGCTTTCTTTACGTTCCTCCCATGTTTTGGACTCCTCCTTTTCATCTGTGTGTTCACATAGAGTCATTCCATTGAACCTCTCCTACAAGGAAAGGCTGAGAGTGTTGGGATTGCTGAGCCTGGAGAAGAGAAGGCTCCAAGGAAAAATGGTTTTAAATGGAAAAAGGAGAGATTTAGATGAGATATTATTAAAAAATCCTTCCCTGTGAGAGTGGGGAGGCCCTAGCACTGGCTCGCAGAGAATCTGTGGCTGCCCCTGGATCCTTGGCAGTGTCCAAGGCCAGGGTGGACACTGGGGCTTGGAGCAACCTGGGACAGTGGGAAGTGTCCCTGCCCATGGCAGGGGATGGGACTGGATGGACTTTAAAGTTCCTTCCAACCCAAGCCATTCTGGGATTCCGTGCCTATGAAACAGCAGCACCCTCTGGGAGCAGCACCGGAAGCTTTGGTGCCTCTGTTGAGAATGAGGCCCACACCCATTTCCCTTCCCATTTCATCTCCTGCCACTGCTCAGCACCATTTTTGGACTCTGATATCAGCTAAATCAGCCCAAATCCAAACCCATCAATGGTAAGTGGATTAAGGAGTGTTTCATTTTATCACTCTCTTATTTAGGAACTGTCTTATATTTACACTTAACACACAAATATCCGGAAGGAATTCAGCTGTGGGACCAAACCAGAAGGACAAACCCACCAAAATCAGATAAGCCTACAAGAGGGGAGGCCTCTGGAGCAGGGAATGTTCCCCACGCTGCCAGGCTTCACCTCTTCCCAGCTCTTGCTCATGGAGCTCATCTTCTCCAGGGTTTGCTTGCAGAGGCCCTAGCACAGACTGGCCCTTTTCCTGGTCAGGACCTGGACTCTTTCATGGCATCAACAATGCGGGAGGATGTCGTTCCCACAAGGAATGTCATTCCCACAAGGAATGTCATCCCTACAATGAATGTCGTTCCCATGAGGGATGTCATTCCCACAAGGGATGTCATTCCCACAGAGAATTTCATTCCCACAAGGGATGTCATTCCCACAAGGAATGTCGTTCCCACAGAGGATGTCATTCCCATCCCCTCCCAGGGAGAGCAGAGGGAAGGGGAGCTGGCTGTGATGAGCTCAGGTTGCTTCATGCCAGACTCTGGGAATAACAGTGGGATCAAATCCTTCAACCCCAGCCCAGGATGGCGCAGTGTCAGGGAACAGCATCACTCCAGGGCCATCCCTCACCCCACGGCCCCACACACCGGGTACAAACGGTCCTGGAGGTGATGTGGGGCCCCCAGGGCAGCTGTCCTGGGACAAGGGGCTGCTCCTTCCCCAGGTCCCGGTGCTCTTTGAAGGATGTCTAATGAAAAGCTTTTTATGAAGATATTTACCATGCAGGTATCACTCAGGCTGTTTAAGCCAACACCACAATCCTGCCATGTGTCAGAGCAGTGCAGGACTGCTCTGGGGAGAGGTGTGGAGCAGGAGATCAGAGCCCAGCCCAGCCCCAGGCCAGGGCAGCACGAGGCCAGGGTGGGCTCAGCCGGGCCAGTTACAGCCCAAAGTGCCTGGAAATCGGTCCTGAACCAAATAAAGGTGAAAGCAGCGGGGTCTGGTTTGTGCCACCCAGTGCTGCGAGGATCACAGCCTGCTCGGATTCACCAGCGCCAGAGTCCTGCCCCAGCACCAGCCCGGCCCGGGATGGGATTCTGCCCCTTGGGTTTGCATTTTTGGGGTTGCAGGGAGCGGCCACAGCCTCTCTGGAGTCAGGAATCAGAGTCCATGTGGATCTTTCTACCCCTGTTCATCCCTCCATGCTGACTTCACATCATTTAACTGGGTTTAAAAGTGGTATAAACGCTTTGCACACAGACTGAATTTGTCCTTGAGATATAAATATATACTTTTTAACATATATTTATTTATATATATATTTCTTTATATATGTGTTTCTTTTTATATATTTCTTTGTAAATATATATAAAGAAGTAAATTTTTATATATACTACTTTATATATATAAATACATATACATCTCTTTATAATATATATTTATTTGATATAAATTATTTATAGTATATCTATTATATAAATATAAATATCTAAATAAATATTTAAAATTTTATATTTAGATATAATATTTAAATATATAAATATTATATATATAAATAATATAAATTATGATCTTTTTATATACATAAATACATATTTATATTTATATCTAGATAAATATATACATTTATAATATATCTATTCTTTATTTTTATACCGCCTTTATTTTTATATATTTCTTTGCTGTTCTTTCTCTTTAAAGATATCTATATGCACAGACCTTAGACACACATATACCACATACCCATATATTTATATATATTAAAAACATATATTTATTTATATATAATATATAATATAAATATATAAAATATAGAAAAATATATTACAATATAATTAAAATAAAAAATAGGTATAGAAATTATATTAATCTATATATTATAAAAATGTATACACATCCTTTGTTTTATATATTCTTTATTTATATATTTTAATATATGTATATACTCTTTGTTTTTACATATTTCTTTGCCCTTCTTTCTGTTTAAAGATGTGCACACACCTTAGGCACACATATACCACATACATATACATTTATATCTATTAAAAAAAGTTTTATACAGGTATTTAAAGATAATATATCACATATCAAAACTATATATTTAACATATATATTACATATATATATTTATATGATCTCTATTTTTATATAATTTTATTTTTATATTCTTTATTTACATATTTTAATATATATAGTCTTTGTTTTTATATATTCCTTGTTCTTTTTTTATTTAAAGATGTCTATATGCACAGACCTTAGACACACATATACCACGTACGCACACACACACACATAATATACATTATATACATACATACATACATACATACATACATACATACATACATACATATATATATATATATATATATATATATATATTAAAAAAAAAATTTTTTTTAAATGTTGTGTGTGCAGCCGCAATGGCTCCCCCATGCCCATTTCCCTTTTGACAGCCGAGGACCAATAACTGCAGAACCAACGTTAACAAATGGATGCAGGTATTTGAGATAAAGGTTTATTTTCAAGAGCGTCCATCCATCAGCCCCTAGAAGTCCATCTCTAAAGGCTCACACGACTCACAGGGTCAGGGATGTGCATCCCATGGACCATCCCTTCCTGCCCAGGAGCCTTTGGAAACCTTCACCCAAAGTCCGTAGTGGGAAGAAATACTCCAGAATCAATTGTTTTTAATCCCAAATGTTTTAATCATTTTCCCCAGTAGGAGCTGTGTGTTTTCCTCAGCCTTGGGTCTAAAGGGATACATTTACACAAAGAACAGTTTTTATATGAGAGCTCAAACCCCTCACAAGACACTAAATATGGGTATTAAACATGGGGGTGTTTTCGAAAGAGTTGTTTCTGGTTATCAGCTGAGCCTTGAGATAAAATTTTGGGGACTTGGAGAGCCAAGGGCAAGGTCCTCATTCCAAGAGCCAGAGCTCGGTGCCAGACACGGCAGGTGATGACTGGGGAGCTGCAGGGTGGGAGCGTGGCTTTCCTTAGGGGAACACCACTCTTGGCAAGAGATTGCAAACATCACGGAATTGGGATGGACCTTCAAGGCCTCACCACAACAAAGCCTTCACCGCCTTGCCAAGGAGAAACAGCAAGCCAACGTGTCCCTTCAGACCCAAAGCAGCCGTGAGGGAGGGCTCGTGGCGTTCCTCAGCGCTTGCAGCCTGGCTGTGCTCAAGGGGCTGTGCCCCTTTTCCTCAAGCTGTTGCCCGGCACAGCATCTCCCTCGTGGCACCACTCCGCTGGGACACTCCAGCATCCCCGCTCCCCTCGCAGCTGACAGCTCTTTGAAGGGCCTGAGACCTGGGTTTATCTCCAGGATTCTTCTAATGAGCTCTCAAACCTTCTATCAGTGACACATTCCATCAGTGGATCAAGGCACCTAAATAAAATTGACATAAGGCAGGGCCTTTTAATTATCCAATTATTTTGTTTCAGGCAGCAGCTGGTAAAAGGTAAAAAGAGTTAGTGTTCTTCTTTCGGCTCTGTTGACATAAAATCAAGGATCAAAGCGCCTCAATTTTTGGCCTCTGATTTTTCTTTCCTTGATTTGAACACGCCTGTTATGAGTTCAGTGGCCTTCCTGCCCCTTTGCTTATTTAGCAGTGATTAGTGAGTGCTGAAGCTGCAAAGCCTCGAGGTTGCTGCCGTGGGATGAAGCCCCCATGGCACAGGGAGCTGATGCTGTGCAGAATGGGCCCTCACCCCATCACCAAAACGGTTTCCAGTCCCAAGAGTGAGACAGGAATGATTTATCTGACATAGGCAGAGATGAAGGGCTGCGTGGGAAGCGCTTGGGAGACAAAAGCACCTGGTGCAGGTCACACCTCTGTTCAGGGACCTGCTGTAGGTGCTGGTTTGAAATTCCATCAGTGTTGGATCCCCAGACTCAGACCAGACCAGAGATTTTAAGTCCTGCTTGATTTTTTTCTTTTTTTTCCCCACTTTTACAGAGCAACGTGTAGATCCAGCTGGGATCTCCCCTGGGTTTGTTAAAGAACAGACACTCTGTGGATACACATGACCAGACCGATTTCGCACCAGGCTTCATCAGAAGGATGAAGTTTCTGAGCAAACCTCATGCCAATGAGCCACCTGGACCACCCCAGATCAGACCTGCCCCTAGAGAGGTTTGATCATTGCTCATCCTCATGACCTGGTCCCTGGGTCGCTCTCCCAGGGAATGGTGATCCCAGGTTCCAGGAAGGTGGGAGCGATCAGGGCTGTAGCACAAGAACAAATCCCACTCAGTTTCCTGGTTCCTCTTCGCTGGACCTGCAGGGGTGGTGGGCTGGGAGTCTCTAACTTGGGGTGCAGACTCCATCCCTCCACGTGCATTCACGGACTGGGATATTGATGCATGGATAGACAGCTCTGAGGGGATTGCAGGAGCCCAGAGGAGGGTTCCCAGGAGTCTGACTCGACAGCAGAGGCTCTGCAGGCGTTTCTGTGGAGCAGGGAGGTGGTGGCGGAGCTCGGTGCAGGAGGACACCCCCCTGGCAGGAGCAGAGCGTGGGATCCGGCGTGCTCCGGCGCGGCCCTGGGGCTGCACTCCCGGGAAGCACGGGCAGAACTCCCTGCTCATGCAGGTGTCTCGGTGGATGAGATCCAGCAGTCACCAGCACTGTGCAGGGGGAGGGCTCTGCAGAGAGCTCTTCACACTGAACAAGGGAGGTACGACCCAAAGGAGCAAATTTTGGGCGGTATCAGGTGCTCCCAGCTCCCCCAGTGACTCTGGATGTCCCCTAACAAAACTCTTTTAAGCCTCACTTGCAAGGCTGGCACTGAAAAGATCTTACAGCCCTGCCAAGGCTGTTGAGCTGGACAGTTTTGGTGAACTCTGTGTGGTCAGAGCGGGTCTGGAATTCTCCTTGTCACTCAGGTGAGCCATGCTGGAAAACCTGCAGCTTCCTCTCATCCAGTGCTCCCAAATCCACAGGAGAAGGTCTCTTTTGCTGTGGTGATGGAAAAAACCCAGCTCTACAGAGAGGGGGAAACTGAGAGGCATTTTTATAAGATTTTATTCCATTATCAATCTCGTAGAAGGGTGAGACACAGGAGATGTAAAACCCAACGTCATTCTATGAGAAGCCAAGCTATTTCTTTGTCACAATACCTTAAAAATGTTTTCCAGCCTATGAGCTTTTACCACACAACACTGCTAATACTTCTAGCACCAATCACCTGTTATTTTACCCCACGTGCTCTTGCTACAATTCACCTTTCACAGCTCTAATTCTCCAAAACACCTGCTCTGTTTGCAAGGCCATGGTTTGGAGCTTGTTTGCAGTTCGGTGTCTCTCTCTCTGTCCCGTGGCCTTTCTCAGCCTGCACACCTTATCCCAGGGTTTGCACACAGATGTACAAGACTGTGTGAGCTTTCAGCCAGGCTTTGAGAATCCTCCACAAATCCATTTCTCACACCGTGGGACATTGCAAACTCCAGGCTCCCCACCGCCAGGAGAAGCTTGCTGAGCCATCCTTCACCTTGCTTTCCTTAGCTGCAGCAGTGAAAAACAAAAAATTAAACAGACGAGGGATTCCAATGCCAAACCAGCCTCTTGCCACTAGCACGGGGTGGGAGCTCAGGGGCACATTGGCCTTCCCAACAAATCCCTGCAATGGAATGATGACTCTGTGAGTTCTTCAAACACAGGACATGCTCAAAATCACCACCACTGTCGGGAATCTCACCCAGGGTGAATCTCTGGATGATCTCCTGCTGGTTTTATGAGGGGACTTTCGTTCCCTCAGCTGGGAAATGCGATGTCTGGAGCAGTGGACAGTAAATATTATCCCCATCAGCAGCAACCATTGAGCTGGTGATGTCTCCAAGCTGGAAAAATTCCCCTCACCAGCTCTTCTCCTTCAATTCTGTCCTGTCACGGGTCTGGCTCCTTCTGTGACCTTGGCCAAGCTCCTTTGCCTTGTTCTGTTCCGTTTTGCAGCTCAGGGAGGTTTATTCGAGCCCCAAAGGTCCAGCTTTGTCCAATTTACTCTGATGAATGTCCGCTTGTACAGTGCACAACACATTCAGCCCCTGGGTCACTTTGGCTGCACCAGGGGTTGGACTCAATGATCCCTGTGGTCCTTCTAACTCAGGATATTCCATGATTCTGAGGACACAGATATAGCCGAGATGCTGTGTCCACTGTCAGAACCGAGCCCACACGGAGACAAAGACCTTGGGAATGGTCCAGCCCTGATAACTTGGGACATCCAGAGAAGGTGGCAGCTTCTCCCATCTCTCTTTAGGCTGAACCTTTCCTCAAAGCCCTTCTTTCTTCTAAAGGGCAGGTGACCATCCCAGAGTGCCAAACCAACCCTGTGTCCATCTGAAGGCAGGTGGGGTGGACACCATCCCTGCTGAACCTTATGTCCAAGCCAAGGGGGATGAGATTTCTCTGAGCTGGTGGCTTCAGGTGTCCCAAAATTCTGTGAAGCAGCAGGGGAATGGCCACAGAAGAGTTGGGACAGCAGGAAGTCGGGGGGGCCAGGGTTAAAATCTGAAAAACCCCAGATGTGGCATCACCTGAGGACTCGGGGAAGCCTAAGGAACAGAAAACTCAGACCTCAGAGGGCCGATCTCTGAGGGTGCAGCTTCATCTGGGGTGAACAGGATCAGCATTTGGGAAAAAGAAACCCTGAGCTGGGGTTTGAGCACTCCCCTAAACCAGAGTTTGAGGTCTGGGAGCCTACAGACACAGGCTAGCTCCCACTAAAGCTATATGGGAAGCTTGGATGGAATTGGGGCTTCCAGAACTTCATCCTATCAGCAATCCCAGGTTATTCCTTTCAAAACTAAAGGATAATTAAAGAAGAAAGCCAAGGCAGAGCTCAGCACTGGGCCTCGCTCAGAGGAACACGAATTTCACACAGCAGACACGGGGATGACAAACCATAATTAACATCTGGGAGCAGCCAGTGAGGACCTGGAGAGGCAACGGCTCCTGCTGTAAATTAAATATCAGTGTGGTCAGAGGGTCAGTAAAAATAGGCTTTCACCTGCTCCTAATTATTTCCCCCACTACAATAGCTGTTTGTTCCCACTCAGGGGAGGACAGGGCTGCGAGACAGAAGTGTGCAGAGGGTGGAATTCACCTCTCTGAGGCAGCTCTGACCTGCTCGCGCTCAGGGCTTCATGAGGGCAAAAGTCCTTTGCATAAAGGCGCTTTTTTCCCTCCGCGTGAAGCTCAGAGCACCTGAAAAGAATTGCATATTTTAATCTGCTGAGGCCGTGGCTGCTGCTGGCTGGGCTCTGGCAGCGATGGAAGTGGCTGCAATCCAGCTGCAGAACCAGCCCTCCCCGTGTGTTCGTGTGCAGGCAGCGCGTGTTCTTGCACCTATGCAAATGCTCCAGCAGCGTGCTTTTAATGTGTTCAGATTTCATCACAACCTGAACATAAAAACTAAACCCCCCCAAAAAAAAACAAAAAAAAAAACCCCGAACCAAAAACCCAACCAAAAAAACCCAAAAACCAAAAACAAACCGAAAAACCAAACAAACCCACAAAACCCCAAACAAACATTAAAAAAAAAAAAAAAAAAAAAAGAAAGAAAGAAAAAGAAAAGAAAGAAAAAAGCCCCACATTTTTTAAGCCTTCAAAACAAACGCTCTTTTCAACCCACTGGCAATTACGGAGAGGTCTTGATCCTCTCTGCATGTTACTGTCAAACAAGTTTTCAGTAGGATTCAATAAAGTGATCTGACATTTCTTTGGAGATCTTTACACACGGTAGCTCAAGCCACGAAAGAACTTTACTTCTGGCAGCTATGTGAATATTTTATTTTGCCCAAAGCTAGACAGGTGTGATCAAGAAGAAGAGGGGGGAAAAATATATTAGCAAAAGGCCTTTCAGTGGCAATACAGGTGTTTGCTGGAGTGCAGTCGGTTTTGGGCTGTGTGTGTTTTTTTAAAGAAGAAAATCTCAGTGGGGTTAAGATTAAAGGCACAGCACATTTATTTCTCATAGAGTGAAAGCCAAGAGAGCGCTTTCTAAAAGAGAAGGTAGGGTTTGCCCCTGGAAAGGGCATTTTGAACTAGATCTGAAATGAGGATTGAGCTCCTCATTCCCACAAGCTCAAAGAGACTTTGGCATTCCCTGGATCCGAGCCCTTCTCACCAAGCACTGGGGAGCCACTGAAGAGTTAAATGAGTTTATAATTCACAGAACAAGTCAATACATTCATTCAAACAGTTACAGAAAGGTCACAGGCTGGGATGCCTGAAACCTGCTTAAGCAACAATTTTTTTGCTCCTAAGGTGAGGCGAGACGCAGGGCACATTTCCTGGAAGAGGCTGGAGATCCTGCTAGAGCACCGGGACAGGGGGAAGAAGCTGCACTAGGTTTTTTGAGGTCTGGGAAGCCCCCAAACCCCAACTGAGAGGCTCAGGGAGTTTGTTGGAGATGAGAGGCGGGTTGAGAAAAATCTGAAAGTGAGTGTGTGTAGAAGAGTCTTTAATGCAGTGTCGAGGACAAAACGTGACAGAGGAGCTGGGGCAGGCTGGATGAGGCCCAGCAGGAGGGAGAGCACCCAAATCCCACGGCAGGCTCTGCCCTTGGCAAAGCTGGACATTCTGGGACCGTGTCTGGAGCTGGGATCCGGGAGAGGTCAAAGGGAAAGGTGAGGGAGGGAGCAGCTGGGCAGGGGATCAGGGTCAGTCATGGAGGAGCCAAAACGGATGTGTCCGACCATCTCCAGCTGGGATGGTCTTTGGAGACCCTGCACGGTGTCAACTCGACCCCAAACATTACAGAACAGGGCCCTCAGTGCCTGAGCTTGCAGCATTTCCTGTGAAAACCCCTCTTTCTGGTTCATAACCTCCGTGGGCTGCTTCACCTTTGCACTGCGGTACACAGGTTTGTAGTTCCTCGCGGAGGGATGGACAAGAAATCATCCTGCAGGGGTTTCAAAAACGTGAAGGAGAGCAGCCCCAGCGAGGAAGGAAAAGGAAGAAAAAGGAAGAAAAAGGGGAAAAAAAAAAAAAAGTAAGAAGGAGGGAGAAGGAGAAGGAGAAGGAGAAGGAGACGGAGAAGGAGAAGGAGAAGGAGAAGGAGAAGGAGAAGGAGAAGAAAGGAGGAGAAGGAAAGTAAAGGAAAAGGAAAAGGGAAAATGAAATGCACAGTAAAGGGAAAATGAAAAGTGAAAAAGAAAAAAGAAAACGAAAAGTCACAAGGAAAAAGAAAAAGAAAAGAAAAATAAACAAAGAAAAGAAAAATAAAACAGAAAAGACAAAAAAAAGAAAAAGAACCAATAAAAAGAAAAATAAAAAGAAAAAGAAAAAGAAAAAGAAAAAGAAAAAGAAAAAGAAAAAGAAAAAGAAAAAAAGAAAAAGAAAAAAAAAGTCACTGATGGAAGTGGTACATTTTTCTTTAGGTTAAGTCTCACTTTGCATTGATCACATGCACTGTGAGGCATGAAGGATCCCAGCTGCCATAACCAGAGAAGAAATATATTTAAGAGCCTTGAGGAGAATTGAAAAGTGACCAGGAAAAATGATCAGGAAATATCAGGAAAAATGATCAGGAAAAAATCAGGAAAAATGTCCAGGAAAAACTCCTCTGGGAGTTGATCCAGGGCAAAACTGCATCTTATGGGCTCCAAATGTCCTTCTGGAGGAAGTTCTTCCCTGCACCCAGGGGCAGATGAGGTGGGAGTTCAATCCCCTCCCTGAGATGCCCTCACCTGACCACAGTGTGACACCTTCAGGGGCTTGGCCCATGACACGTCCTCACTTTTTCAGCAGGACCTGGAAGATTTGGAGCTGATGAGCACAGATGGGACAGCGCAGGATAAAGAGAAAGAGAGACAAGGTTGATATTCGAACACAGCGAGCGCTGGAGGTACCTGGCTTGGGCTCTGTCACCTTTTGGGACCATCAGGGGTGTCAGGGACCAGCAGCCCTGCTGGTACTCGCCAACATTGCCTGGACTGCGCTCCCAGACAGCCCAAGGTGAACTTCAGACTGACCACGGCAGCGTCCTCCCTCAGCCACGGGCAGAGTGTGACCCACAAACGCATAAATCCCGTTCGGAGGTCAGCCCGAGGTGAGCTGCAGCCCAAGGGGGAGAGCAGGTTGAATCATGGCAGCAGGTCAGCGGCGAACCCCACCCGCTCTGGGGAGCGGCAGCAAGCCGGGAAAAACCCGGGAGAAGCCGCGCAGCTCTGGGAGCGCAAAGCCACCGGTGTGGCAGTCACCGCCAGGTCACCTGGGAGCAGACGGGCCACCAGGCTGCACCGGTGGCACCCCAGGGCCCAGGTGAATGTCACCCAGGTGACAGAAGTGGTGACAGGGTGACACGCGGCACGTTTTCCATTTGGGAAAGTCGGGCAGGAGGATTTGCTGCGCTGCCAGCCGAGCAGGGGGGGCTGAGCCACCTCCAGCCCCACAAGTGGCCCTGGTTCTTCACCTGCAAACCCACCCTCCACATCTCCACAGAGCATTTATGACCCAAGGAATGATTTTTTTTTTTCCTTTTTTTTTTTTTTTCTCATGGGTGTTGTCTTATCCTCGTGGCTGGGAAGTTAGCCAGTGCTTCCCTGAATTACTGCAAATATCTGGTTCTACTTTGGGGAGGAAAAGACGATTTTCTTGCTGTTTGTGCAGCACGGCCCCACACGAAAGGAGGGCTCCGGGCTCGGGAAGCTTCAGGATCCTCGGAGCCTCTCAAAAACCTTTTAATTACCTTTGAAAAAGGACAGGTCTCGCTCTTTGGGGAACATCACGAGACCTGAGAGAAGAAAAAAAAAGCTGAGAGAGCTGGTCCCACCGACTCCCAGCTCCAAGCCAAACAGGTTTGGCCAGCCCTAATTAAGGTAATTAATATCCTCAAGCCTGTTATTAAGCGAGAAGCAGTAAAAGGGAGTCTCCCCTTCACCTCGGGGTCCTGCTGAGCTCCTCAGCCCAACAAGCAGCCCATTGTCAGCCCCAGGGCTGGGTCCTGCTGCTCAGGGGACCTCGGGGAGTCACCAGATGAGCCCCCCATCCCCTCCTCAGCGCTGGGGAGGCGATTCCAGGCCACGTTCCTGCACGTGCTTTGGACACGGCTGTGCCTGGTGAGATGTCTGGGCACGGGAGGCGAGGCTGAGAGGTGTGGGAGAGGGGACCCAGCTTGTTCCCTGCTCCCCCTGAGACAGAGGTGGGTCAGGGGGGATCATCCCCAGGGCAGGGTCAGGGCTGCACATCGCCCCCAGAGAGCTGGAGTCTGAATTTGGACCTGAATTTGGGCCTTAGGCTGGAACACCCACGGACATGAAGCAGCACTGGAAGGGGAGCTCATTTCAAAGACCCTGGCGAGGCTTTGAAATAAAATAAT
The DNA here is from genome assembly GCF_015227805.2 of Hirundo rustica. Classification (NCBI taxonomy): domain Eukaryota; kingdom Metazoa; phylum Chordata; class Aves; order Passeriformes; family Hirundinidae; genus Hirundo; species Hirundo rustica. The sequence continues at coordinate 154,175,261 of NC_053450.1, read as the reverse complement.
GAATGTAGGTTGAGAGGGATAATTTAGAAGTCACATTTAAATGCAAGAAGCAGCTTTTTCACTGTGAGGGTGGTCAAACAGAGGACAAGGCTGCTCAGAGAGGCTGTGGAGCTTCCATTCTTGGAGAAAGGCAAAATCCAAGGGGACACTGTCCTGGACAACCTGTTTTAGGTTGTCCTGCTTGAGCAGAGTGATCTCCAGAGATCCCCGCCAGCCTCAATCCTCCCATGACTCTATGAAATTAGATATACGTTAAATAATGGTATGCAGCAAATTCACAGGATCACAGAATCCCAGCATGGATTCGGGTTGGGAAGGACGTCCAAACTCATCCAGTGCCAAACCCTGCCATGGACAGGGACACCTCCCACTGTCCCAGGGTGCTCCAAGCCCCATCCAGCCTGGCCTTGGACACTTCCAGGGATCCAGGAGCAGCCACAGCTGCTCTGGGAATTCCATCCCAGCCCCTCCCCACCCTCCCAACCAGGAATTCCTTCCCAATCTCCCATCCATCCCTGCCCTCTGGCAGTGGGAGCCATTCCCTGTGTCCTGTCCCTCCAGCCCATGTCCCAGCTCTCCTGGAGCCCCTTCAGGCCCTGCCAGGGGCTCTGGGCTCTCCCTGGAGCCTTCTCCTCTCCAGGGGAACATTCCCAGCTCTCCCAGCTTTTCCTCATAGGAGAGATGCTCCAGCCTTTGGGGCATCTTCATGTCCCTGAATAAATAGAAATAATTAATAATTAATAATTAATAATTAATAAATATAAATATAAATATAAATATAAATATAAATATAAATATAAATATAAATATAAATATAAATATAAATATAAATATAAATATAAATATATCAGGTATCATATATCATATATCATATATTATGTATTATATATCATGTATCATGTATTGTGTATTGTGTATCGTGTATCATATATCACATCACATATCACATATCACATATCACATATCACATATCACATATCACATATCACATATCACATATCATATATCACATATCGATGTGTATGGATGTATAATGCACACCACGGCAGAGCACAACGCATTCCAGGCCTTTCCTTCCTGATGGGACTCACCCATCCAGCTTCACCAGGAAAACACCACGAGGCATCCAAGGCAGCAATCCCTGGCGCACAGCGGATGCAGGAGAGATGCTCTGCCACCGACATCCCCTTTTGCTTGTGCAAAAAAAAGGACCCGACCATTTTTTTAACCTCATACCTGTCTGTTCAAGTCCGTTCCCCCCGCCCCGTCAGCGCCCCCAGGTAGGAAAATTCCTCCCAGAGGAAAGCACTGTTGCAATCTATTTTGTTCCTCAGTTCAAGTACAAGAGTTTGGTATTTTTCCACTGGAAATTCTTCTCTGATGCCTCCTTTCAAACACGCCTAGAAGGAAAATTTTGCTTTTCCACTGCCGGCCTGTGAGGGTGTCAGGCTGCCCTGCAGGAATGTGGGGCTGGGAGCTCGAAGGAGATGAGCAGCCCCTGGAGCAGGGGATGGCTGCTACATCCCAGCCAGCCTTAAAGAGGGAAAAAAGGAGCGTGAGGGCTCAGAAGAGCAGCAGCAATGTGGTCCTGGATGGTTTTCCACAAGGTGGATGGAATAGGAGTATCCCAGTGTGTGCTGCACACAAGCAGCTGGATCTGTTCAACTAAAAAAAGCACTTTCTGTCAAAAAATGGCACAGCTGAAGGACATTTCCTATAGCAACTGATATTCTGAGCTTGGGAATCCCATCCTCATCATTCCAATTCCCTGGAAGTGTCCAGGGCCGGGCTGGATGAGGCTTGGAGCAAGCTGGGATGGTGGAAGCTGTCCAGGCCCGTGGCAGGGGTGGAATGAGATGGGCTTTAAGGTCTCCTCCAACCGAAATTGTTCTGTGATTCTGTGATGTTCTTCAGAACCTGAGTTCCCTTTTCACAAAGATTTATTTCTCACGCTTTGCCAACCTCTGGGGCTTCCTCGAGCTGCGGATGACAACCACTGGAATGGAGAGTCACTGGAATGGAGAGCTTCAAACTCTGACCAGCAACATCCCAGGACCAGGACTGGCCATGGGAATGGCTCTGTGCTTGGAGGGTTATCCACGAGGATGGGATGTTGCAGGATTTGCCCTTTGCCCAGTTTCTCCTGGTCATGTGCAAACAGGAGTTTTCCTGTTTTCCAAAATCCTCAGCTTACTGCAAACTGGGGTTCTTACCCCAGAAATGTGCGAGCTCACCTCAAAGAAGCCGGCAGCTCTTGCTGAGAGGAACGAACCACTGAGATCTCCGCCCTCAGCAGCAGCTAACAGGCAGATGAGGGCCTGGAAAATTTCATCCCAAATACCAAAAGCAAACTCCAAAGACCAACTTCCAGTGGGAAGTGTCAGATCAAATTCCATCAGGGCTGGACAGAGCCTGGGAGGCAGGGCAAGCTCCAGCCCTCTGCTCTCACCCACCCTCCGTGCCAGGACGTCCCTCATCCTGGCCAGGCACCAACCTTCACTGCACCAGCTTCATGCCCTACAGAGCTGGAGAAAGACACTTGAATTACATCAAACAAAGCCTTCCAAAACTTTATAGGAATGGATAAAACCCCTATGTATGTTACTGAGACACACAAAGCAGTCACACGCAGACAAGAGATTTTGCAAGGCAGAGGTCCCTCCGAACTAGCTCCCAGCTAAGAGAGCTGAGAGAAGAGACCCCTTTGTTTATTTTTTACTTTTTATACATTTGTGGGTCTAGCAGAAGATTGGCTTTTTGGGGTTTCCACCCCTCAGCCTCAGTGGCCAGATCAATTGTCAGTTACAATTGTTTTCAGGTTAGAAATATGCAAACAAAGGACAGAGAATGAAAAACAAAGGATTTGTTTATGTTACATCTGTGGGAAAGGTAGAAAACTGCTTTTAATATTGTACAATAACTAAAAAGATCTGACTCCATTTAAGAAAATCAAAAGGCTCAGAAAAACCAGGGTAACATATGTACCTGTGGAAAAGATGATAGAGGAATAATTTAAAAAAAAATAAGAAAAATCAGGCTTTGTCTGAGGTGTGTGGCGGCCCTGGGGAACAGAGAAGATTCCAGCCAGTTTCAAAAAACAAACTGGACATTGATGCAGATGGAGATTCAGAAGGGTGACCCCTCTGGTGCCCAGCAGGGAGAGGATCTCCAGTGCCTGGTGTTTCAGGGGGGGAATTTGGAGGCAAGATCTTTCTTCATGTGGGGATATCTGCTATTTATTGTCTTGCTGCTCAGGTACGAGTTTGTGAGCCCAGAGCCTGATCCACTGGGCAATAACTCTGCACTCAAGAAGCCTTGGATCAGGCACAGAATGAGCTCAAAACTGAAATTTTCGAGCTTCCTAAGGAGAAATTCCCTCTCTTCACGTCTCTGAGGCCAAGCAAACACTTCAGCACAGTGGCTGCTTTCAGGGCTGGGCTCAGGTACACGGCCTCAAGTACGTTTGGCACGGCCAAGGAGGAAGCTCTCCACATGAGTGGGGGCTTTTCTGGTTGGTGGAGGAGAAATCTCTTCAGCAGAAAGTGTCTGACTGCACAAACATCCTTCCTCAACACCGTCCAGCCCTGATAAGGTCCCAGCACTAGACAGGCAGAATCTCTGCAGAACAGTTCTCTAACAACTCTCTCCCCTCTTGGGCAGGTGCCAGTTGCTCAGCCTGGGTAATAATTTGCTTTGTGAGTAAGAACACCCAGATCCCTCGTGCTTGACCTGTGTCCTGCCTGGAAAACTGAGATGAGCGACCAAGGAGCCGTGCTGGCTGCTGGACAGAGCTCTGCTCCCACGGGAATGTCGGCGGTGGCTTGGCCATCCTCTCCTGGCGGGTTGGGATGGAGGCTTGCAGCACTCCTGCACAACAGGTGTGCAAATCCAGGAAATCAGTGTTGTCCCTGTGATGACAATCGCTGGGAAAAGCAGGATTATATCATAAATTCCTGGCCTGAGGAGAGCGGGAAGCGGCCGTGCCAGCAGCCGGAGCTCAGCCCGAGCTCTCTCCCTCCCAATCCCGCCGGAGCGCGGAGCCAAAAATCTGTCCGGGGAGACGGAGAGGAAATGTACCGACACCAGATCTATATTTCTTTAAGGGGATTAATTAAATCGAACCGATTCACATCGCTTCACGCAGTCAGGAGCTCGTCACGAAGCAAAACAAAGGGAGGGAGGGAGGGAGAGGAGGAGAAGGAGACAGGCCAGCTCCGCTCCCTCCGTCCAAGCCGGAGCAAATCCTGCGGGAGGCTGCCAGCCTCCCCTCTGTGCCCTCCCGCGGGATGCACGGCGCTGGGGAAGCACATCCAGATGCCTGCAGGGAGAGACAAGTGGCTAATTAGAGTCCTGACCATGAAGGGCACTCAGCAGCTCTCCGAGGGCCTCTCTCCTTGCCCGGAGATGAGCTGCCAAAGGGAAAACACGCCAGGAGCAAGCTGGGAGCTTCAGTCACACCAATTTTTCCCCTATTTTTTTTTTTTTTTTTTTTCCCCCTCTTCCTGGCAGTGTGATAATTTTTTTACTAATTATCAGCTCGTGTTGCTTCAACCACCTCAGCAGCATGGGGCTGGGAGCTCAAATATCCATGGCTGCCGAGCAGTGGAGCTCCAGGAGGGGTGAGAAGGTTGGGATCAGTGAGGATTCCAAACTCGTGTAATCGTTTTAGCCACCAAGACTTTGGGCACAGCCCCTCTTCTTTCGGGCAATTCTGGGTCTGTAGCTTTTCCCAGATCTGTCGTGCCTCTCCGTGAGCTAAAAGCTGCTGGTTCCTCAAGAGAAAAGTCGTGACTTGTCCAAAATTTCAGGAGCCCAGGAGCTGGAACAGCAGCAGGAGAAACATCAGAAACCCCAAGAATCACACAGCGGTTGGTGATGCTGGAACCATATTTCCAAGGGGGAAAAAAAACCCAAAAACAGAAACAGAAACAGAAACAAAATCAAAATCAAAAACAAAAACAAAAACAAAAAAAAAGGAAAAAACACAGAAAATAATTAGTAGGGAGAAAACCCTGCTGAGGTTTTCTCTAAACCTGTGGTATTTATTTTGCAGTTCAGAATAGCTGAGGATCTTTGAAACTGCTCCTGGCATTTTTAGTGAGTGAGAAACTGAGGCTCAGAATGATCAAATCATGTTCCTGAGCACAGCCATGGATTTTTTTTCTCTCTCTTTGGGGCCCTCTGGCTGCTCTCATTTGGACTTGCCTTGGGAGAGATCACTAAAATCAGCTTTGGTGATGCACCTAAAACCAGCAGCTATTTTTCAGTTGCAGAGTTGAATTCAAAAATTCAAATAAAGTAACTTACCAGAAATTATTAGAACAACCTGAATTTCTCACCCTCGCCTCGACCATGTGTCAGAGAGGGCAACCAAATTTTCCCCAATTGATAGTTCACTCGTTATCTCATATTTTAATTTTTTTTTTTGAAGACGTTCCTATCCCCATTTTACTTTTTGTCCTCAGTTGTCCCCCTTGAAGTCTCCAGCAGGGGTCACAAATGAATCGTTTCTGCCATGGGCTAACCCAAACCTTTGCTTGCAAAAATCCAGAAGTGAAAAAGGCTTTTTCAATATTTTTTGTCCCATTTTGCTAGTTTGTTCCACTTGGGGTTATCAGGATAAAATTATCACCCAATTTAGGCCACCAAAAATGCTGTTCAGAGCAGTTGAGTGTGAGTTGGTGTTTTGGACACTTTTTTGGGGGCATTTTTTCATTTCATAAATTAATAAAACAGTCTTAGGCACATCCCATTTCCCCCCAAACTTGCCAGGAATCATTATTTTGTCCCAAAATTTCTGATTAAAAGCAAAGGGGAAATACCCATTGCAAGAGCAGCTGATATCCGCTCCAATGGGTAATTAGGTAATTGCGCCATCAAATCACTCCCTTCCTCGAGGATTTTAGGGTAAGGGCAAGGCAGAGGGAAGGAGAAGGTTGAACCTGGATCTCTGACCTTCTGAAGGGCTGATCCCCCCGTGGTCCTCACACAGAGCTGCTCTTTGTCCTTTTCTCAGTGGCCTGGATCTCACCTTGCTGGGGAACGGGGAAAAATCCTATTTCTATAATAACTTCTCACCCTGTTCAAGCTGGAAGGAACCTTTTGGACCCCACAGAACCCATAGGGGCCTGAAATAGATGGGAACAAAAACCCATTCTCACCCTCGTGCGAGATCTTCCCAAGGCACCGGAGAAGGGAACACAGGAGCCGGAGCCTGGGTGGCCCTGCCAGTGTCAAAGCAGCTTTTTCAGAAGCCCTTAAACAGTACTTAGGGCTAGATCTGCTGGCACATCTCTTATTTATTTTAATGCAGAGCATTTCTTTCTTGGCACTCAGGAGGCATTGAATCCATGACTTAATCCGCCAGATCTGCACCAGAAAATCATCCAAGTGTATTGGCCAAAAGGGGTGGGGAAGCAAAATGAAAGAGGGGGGGGAAAAAAAATCAACAGCTGGTTTAAAGTTTAAATAACTGCGTTGGGTGACAGCTGCAGGAGTGAGGTTGAAATCCTGAGTGGGAGACGGGTGGAAATAATCCCAGATCACGGAGCTGCTGTGGTATTTCCCACCCCATGTGGAGCCCATGTGGCCAGGCTGGGTTTGTGTGAGAAGAAACCACAAACTTCTGAGGACAGAAGCTGTAGTGAGGAATGGGAGCGTGCAAACACCACTTCTGTTTGCAGCCGAGGTGGGATTCATCCCACCTAACAGTAGGGATGAAACTCAGCAGACGAGTTAAGACCCCCAAACTGAGGGCTTCATAGAAAATTCTTCAGCACTTCTTCAGCACTTGTTGTTTGAGCTCGCAGAGGAAAGAGATGCTGGGCTTCATCCAGGCACTTAAACCTCAAAGAATTCTGTCTGAAAATGTTTTTCCACAAAAACCAGTTGAAAACCTCCACTCCCCCTTCAAATTTCCTTCCCCGATCCACACCTGGGGACGCAGCAGCCTGCGAAGAGGCAGACTGAAGCATCACCAGCGTTTGGGATTATCCATCTCCTTGGATTGTCTCCATGTGACACGAACACCAGCACGCTGGAAATGCCAGGAATTGCCCCATTTCGCTTCAGGGAGGGCCGTAATGAGATAACCACGAGAGAAGCCACAGCACTGCAAAGCACTGGAAGGCGTTTCAGAGCCAGCTTTGTCACTCAAGAGGAAAGCGATCCGGGGGAGGATGGCAGCTTGCCACAAAAATGTTCCCGACCTTCTCGTGGCATTCGGAGCTCCGCTCCTGGGACGTGTCCCGACACAGAACTCGACGCCTGACACGCTCCATGGCATCGCTCGGGAGATGGAGAGGCCTGGAGTGGACAGGAGCCCGTTCAAACCTGGGGAACTGCAGTGGAGAAAGCAAACGTTGCGTGAGAAGAGGGCCCAGCCCAGAATTAGCCAACCCCAGGCTGCTCAAAGGGCTCAGAGGGCCGTGTTGGAGCACTGCTGCCCGAGATGGGAACACCTCCAGCAGGGAGGTTTGGTGGGATGGGTGGCCCCGAGAAGGTGCCTCTGTTGACCACCACAGTCGCTCAAATGGCGACATCTCAGATTCGGTGGGACAGGTTGCCTTGGGAGGGAGAGAGCTGAGGATAAAAAACAAGAGGAACCCCCAGGAGGGTCATTTCTCAAGGCCTGGTGGATTCAAGCCTGGGAATTGCCCTCAAGGAAGTTTATGGAAGGGTCTCACTGGCCAGGGCCACACCAAGCACACCCAGCACTCCCACAGGGACCAAAATGAGGCCCAACCCGAGTTAAAATGAGACTCGAACATCAGCTTGCAGGAAACTTTTGGGATTTGGGCACCTGAAGAGGAACATGACAGAATTTAACCCTTCCTCACAAAACCAGCCATATACCCAATTAACTAGCCCTCAATGTCCTTGTGCCCAAATTTCCTCAGGAAGCCGTAAGGGCCGTGAGCCGTCTTTCTTCATGGGGGAAAGGTGGGGATGGCTTTGCAGAGGAGGACACAAACTGTCCCATGGACCTTGCAGCCCTGATGGCCACAGATGTGCCCAGGGACTGTGCTGGGACCACCCTGGGAGTGCCAGGACACAGAGGGATTGTGGTGCTGACAAATCCCATCAGCGATGCCTTCAGTTTCATCTTCCCTGTGTTTCCCATTCCGTGGTGCCCAGGGTGCAGCTCTGAGCTCACAGCCAGGGTCACTCAGCTCTCTGCACACAGCAGCCACACAAAACAAATCCTGCTCCTGCTGCACACCAAGGACAACTGGGACAAGTGCTCAGCCCAAAAGCACCAACAGCGGTGGCTGGAGGGAGAAAACAAGAAGGATGGGACTGGAGAACCTGGAGCTGGGATTGGACAATTCAACCCCAATGTGCAAATGGACCAAAACTTATAAAAATGTGAGACCTCATGACCTTTTGTCCATTTTGTGTCCATTTTGTGTCCATTTTGTGTCCATTTTGTGACCATTTTGCGTCATTTTGTGTCCATTTTGTGTCATTTTGTGACCATTTTGTGTCCATTTTGTGACCATTTTGGGTCCATTTTGTGACCATTTTGGTTCCACCTTGGGTGTGTCCCTGTCCAGGCTCTTGTCCAGTCCAAGGTGTATCCTTAAAGGCCTTTTACTAAGTATCTACTTTATTCTCCAGCTCTGTCCAGTCTCTGTTTCAGTCTCTCTCTTCCCAAGGGATTATCAGCACGGTGGTTATGGAGAGAGATTTTCCAGATCCTATCAAAAGGCCAATTCAAGGAGTGGAAAGGCCAGACAGTGCACATGGGGTGAAGATGATGATGCCGGAAGCAGAGTCTGGAGCCAGGGAAATCTACAGGATCCGGAGGGAGAGGAGGAGAAAGTGACCTCCCTGCTCAGTCCATGCCCAGGGGGAAGTCAGGGTTAACCTGGCCTGGAAAACACCCACAGGTGCTCCATAGGGTCTGGACACAAGGGACGAGGCTTCTGTTCCAAACTGCCAGATCCAAGCCACCTCTGGCATTCTGTTTCTCCCTCCTGGCGCTGTTAGCAGCGCTTGGAGGAGTTTTTTCACGTCTGTCCTCACCTGCACAGCTTCAGCTAAAAGGCAGCTTGGGAGGACGTGATATGGTGACGTCAAGGCTGTCTGCCAGCCTGCCCAGCAGCAAGGAGCTGGTTTGACAGCCAGGAATGACGGGGAAAGAGGAGAAATGCGGCTGGGTGGCTGCCCTGGGAGCAGGGAAAACACCGGGGATGTCCATGGATTTTATCTGAAACGTCCGGTTATACACGGGAGGTGAATGAAGAGCAGGGGAGATCAACACCACATCCACCATCACCCTGCAAACCCTAATTCCCTGCTCCAGGGACTGTTTTAGTGGATAAAACTCCCCAAACTTGCTTGTCCCTCCTGGTGACCGGGGTGGGGAGTGAGAGGGGATGTTTTGGGGGTTTTGCACATCACTTGAGTGGGGCTCAGTCCCCAGGAACTCACTGCATCTCCTGGTAGAGCCGCATTTTGTAGGGATGTTGTAACTGAGCATGGATTACCACCATCATATTATTATTATTGTTGTTGTTGTTGTTGTTGTTGTTGTTATTGTTGTTGTTGCTGCTGCTGCTATTGTTGTTATTGATATTGTTATTGTTATTAAAATATTGCTACCAGTAGCAGCTCTAAATTGTTACTGGACGAGGTGGACAGGAACTACCTCAAGACAAAACCGGTGAGTTCTGTGCCCTGGTCTGCCTCACAGGGACACCTCAAAGCCTTACATCAGCGGGAGAAATCAAAGATGCTCTTCCTGGGACAGCAGCAAGCCCATGCTGAGTGTCCTCCCGGACCCAAGCAATTCCCTCACGCACCGGCCTTCGAGGTGAATTTCACAGTGAATTGTCAGTTTCTCTGTGCTCTGCTCTGCAGTCCTGGGACTCGGGAGCTCTTTGTGGCAACCTGGATGTCCAAAAAACAGGTCAGCTGTGAGCACCTGAGCTTCTTCCGGTGGAAAAACACCTCCTGGAGAAATTCCCGGCCGGGGATGGCCAGCTGGTCTCACAGGAGACGGGTGAGAAGTTATACGAAGGTGGTGGATGGAGCTCTTGTTCACTTCCTCCCATCAGCCTCCCATCACTTTAATATTCACCCCTGACTTTATTATCCTCAACAATTAATATTATTAATTACTATCGCCACCAGCCACCACGCCTCACCCCCGTGCTGGCACCCGTGTGCTCCGAAAGTAAATTTGCTTTTCGAGGAGGCTGAAAAAACGTGCACTTGAAGAGGAAGGGAATAGACCCAACTCGTTTACACAAACAGGCAGGAGAACGGGCTTGTCACATTCCAGGCATGTTTCCCCCGGCCGCCGGCCCCCTCCTGCTCCCGTGGAGGAAAGAGCCTTTTTCAGAAGAAATCCGGCGTGGAAAAGCTCCCCATGCACAAAAATCCTGAGGGGGATCTCTTTGTGAGGTGACCTCGTTATATCTGAGCTCTCGGGGTAATTTTTCCGTCTTTGTTTCGGAACACGAAGGGAAAGGAGTTGAGTTTTCCCCTTGGGAGCGCTGTCACCATCTCATCCCTTCCCTGAACGACACAGGATGGGCCCCGTCCAGCCTGGGGAACTTTTTAGTGTCCAAAAGACAGAGGCTGCACTCTCCGTCGGGGAACATTCCCAGATCCACTCTCTCTCCGGGAAGATTCCCAGGGAGAATCCCACCGGGGCACCTAACTGATGCTCCCTTGGGATGTCTCGGTCTGGGAGCCCGGAGGGGAGGCTGAGCCTTGGTTTGCAGGGCTGGGGAAGGGAAAATCCGGGAGGGAAATCAGATAAGGCACATTCCTGGTAATTCTCGTTACCGCAATGACTCCTGTCCCCGCAGCGCTAATGCCCATACTTGACCCAGGAGCTGCACAAACGCCTTGATTTATGGATCAGGGGCACAGGCAGAGCCAGCCCGAGGAGGGAGGGTGTTCTCCCACCCTCCATGGATCAGGGACAATGTCTCTGCTGTGCGTGAAGCTCCAGAGAAAATGGGAAATGCCAGGAGAGATGAGCGCTGCTCCAGCCGGGAAGGCAAACTCGCCGCGCGTCCATCGCTCCTCGGCTCTTGGCCGCCGGGATGAAGGGATCCTGCTGGCTCAGGGCTTGCAGACATGGAAAGAACTCAGTATTCACGAGAGGGAAAGCGGCTCAGCCTCACCCCACACCGTGGGGTTGTCCCTGTCCACCCCACAGCCAAAGGGCGCCGGTGATGATCGGCGTTCACAGCTCTCCACAGCTCCTCCAGCCACCTCCCAACAGCAAATCGATTTTCCCTCTTTTTAGTGGATACCCGGCAGAGAAAATCCCAGGATGTTGTGGTTGTGTTCGGCACACTTCTCAGAACGGTTTGGGCTGGAAGGAAGTTTAAAGATCTTTAATTCCATCCCCTGCCATGCACGGGGACACCTTCCACTGTCCCAGGTGGCTCCAAGAACCTGGCCTTGGGCACTTCCAGGGATCCAGGGGCAGCCACAGCTTCTCTGGGAACCTGTGTCAGTCCTTCATCACCCTCATACTCAGGAATTTCTTCCTAATAACTAATTAAAAAGCTCCTCAGCGAGTTTAACCATCATCCCTGTGGATGAGGGTTTGATTGGTCTCATTTTGCAGAGGAAACCGAGGCACAAAAGAAACAGGGTGACATCCATTCTCTGGATGAGTGACCCAGCCTGAAAATGGGCTGGAATTCCCTGTGGTGAAGCTTCAGCTTCCCTGGGAGAAATTTCTTTGCCTTCACACCTCAAGCTGGAGTAGGAATTCAGAGGGGTGTGATGCTGGGATCCAGCCCTGATAGCTGAGATTTCGGGGCTGTTCATTTTCTGATCCCAAGAGAAATCAGGGTAACCCAATGTCAAAACATCAGGAACACGAGCTGCCAGCTCCTATATGCTCTCTGCCTCAGTTTCCCCACCTCTCATGGGATGAACTCTGCACTGACCACCCTGAGGTGCTGCGATTATCAGCCCAAACACGACGTTTGGGGTTGTGCTGCTACAGCCCCGAAATTCCAGTCCCCTGACCACCACCCGTGTCCACCCCGGCCGGGAGTTTCCTGGCTTGCAGCTTGTTTATGCACATTTCCTCCCCGAGCCGTGACTCACGCCTCAGGTATCTGAGAATTCGGTCATTCCTGAGCTAAGTCACCTTCCCAGCGCCGAGAGGGAACTTTGGAAACCCTCGGTGGAGCGCACAAATTCCCCCCAGCCCTGGCTATGGCACGCTTTCCCCTGTCCCAGGCATCCTGCAGTGATGGAGGAGCCCGCAAGGGATGACCCCAATATATGTGCCTTGACACCAGAGGGAGTTTTTCGGTGCTGGGACCAGGACAGAGAAACCAGACCCACAACTTTCAGGTCCAGCTTGAAAAAGCAGCAGCAACAGCATCTCCTTTCGGGCCAGACTGATGCCTCTTGGCTGGGGGTGGAAGGCAGGAGGTCCTGGGGCTCAGCGTGCGTTTGTCCTGGCACGGGGATGGTGTGGGACACGGGCACGAGGTCCTGCGCTGCACTCCTGGACGTGCTCCCACAATTACCCCCAATTAAGATAATTCAAAGCCACATCGGTGCCCAGACTCACCCAGCAAGGAGCAGGAGTTTGGCTGAGCTGCCTCCTTGGGGAATTGGATATTTTCTGGAGCCCAGGCACCTCTAGACCCCACCTGAGCTGCAGAATTCCACGGAGTGTCACAAACGGGAGCTGGATGCAGGCAAAGGCTTGAAATCCGGGAGGGATTGGGGATCCAAAACTGAGCGGGATGTGAGGGCTCTCCTCTGATTCCCAGCAGCACATCGTGTCACAGAGACACCTCCGGGTGAGGGGCAGTGCTGAGAGACCCTGGAACGGCGTGTCCAGAGAAGCTGGAGCTGCCCCTGGATCCCTGGAAGTGTCCAAGGACAGGGCTTGGAGCACCCTGGGATAGTGGGAGATGTCCCTGCCCATGGCAGGGGTGGAATGAGAAGAGCCTTAAGGTCCCTTCCAACCCAAACCCTTCTATTATGAGGTAAACTGAGGCACCAGCTGGTGGGAAGCTCCATCCTGGAGGCTCCTGCTCGTCTGCCACGGAAGGCATTTCCCCCAGGCACAATCAGAGCTGAGGGACCGCGGCATAAACGTCCCCTTGAATCCCCGGGAAAAAGCACTTTGGTGCCTAAATCTGTCCCCTGAGGTCCGAACACAACCATCCCACGTGGGTGAGGGAATGGGGAATCTGTCAGGGAAGGAGGAACACGCCAAGATGCTTTCATGTTTTCTGCTCTGCTCTGGATGTTCAGAGCCCCCACAGCAGGCGGGGACGAGCCAGCACTGCCCTGCGCCACCGCGGAGGGCTTGGATGAGAGCTCCAAGGATGCTCCTCAATCCCGGAGAAACCCCGACGCGTCCTAAAGCAGGACTGCAGCCCGCACTGACCGCTCCGTGCTCCCTCCATCACCTTTTAATCCCCAACCTCTGACCTCCCGCCTTTGTGCCGCCCGGGAGAAAACAGCCGCGTTAAAAGCAAGAAGGAAATGACCCGGGGTCTGTCTGATCCCCCTGATCCCTGCTCCACCTCCCGGGACGGGCTGGATCCCGGGAGAGCCAGCATCCACCTGTGCGGAGCACGGAAAAGAGCTGTTCTGCCCCCAAAACCCCCTCCGGGGCCGGGGTGGAAGGCAGGGATGGAGCGGATGGAATAGGAGCGGGGTGGTTTTCGTTCCTTCATGTCTAGGGTCGCTGCTCCATCTAGCGCTGGAATCGTCCCTCCAGCAGCCGGGAAAAAGCGACACGGGAAGCTTCCCGGAGGAGGACAAAGTCCTGGTGACTTTATTGGGTTTGGTTTACTGGAAGTGGGTTTTTGTTGTTGTTGTGGGGTGGGGTCTTTTGGGGGTTTTTTTTGTTTGTTTGTTTGGTTTTTTGGGGGGCTTTTTTTGTTTGTTTGTTTTGTTATGGGGGTTTGTGTTGTTTTTTTTTTTTTTAGTTTTTTTTTAATTTTTTTGTTTTGGTTTTTTTGTGTTTTTGTTTTGTTTTGATTTGGGGTTTGGGGGTTTTTTGTTTTTTTTTTTGTTGTTTCGTTTTGGGTTTTTTTGTTTTTTTGGTTTTTTTTTTGTTTTTTTGTTTGGTTTTTTTGTGTTTTTGTTTTGTTTTGATTTGGGGTTTGGGGGCTTTTTTTTTTTTTGTTTCGTTTTGGGTTTTTTGGTTTTTTTTTTTTGTTGTTTTTTTTTTGGTTTGTTTTTTGGGTTTTTGGGTTTTTTGTGTGTCTTTTTGGGGTTTTTTGTATGTGGGGGTTTTTTTTTGGTGGGTGTTTATTTGTTTGGCTTTTTATTTTTTTTTTTGGTGGTGGTGCGTGGGGGTTTGTTTGGGATTTTTTTGTGTGTGTGTGTGTTTTGTGTTTTTTGTTGGTTTGGATTTCGTGGGGGTTTTTTTTGTTCGGGTTTTTTTGGTTTTATTTGGGTTTGGTTTTGTTTTTGGTTTTTTGGTTGGTTGGTTGGTTTCTGAAGGTTGATTTTGGTTTTGATTTTGTTTTTTTTTTTTTTTTTGCCAGGAAGACCTGACTCTATCCCCCTTACACATCCCAAAACCTTTGCCAGGTAATCTCCAAAAAATGCCACGGAAGGAGCCAGAGAATCAGCTCAAGTGTGGGTGGTCACTCCATTCCCAGATCTCAAACGTGACACCTCGACCTCCAAACGAAGCCTTAGCTTCAGGGGAAATCAGGAAAACCCTCCAGAAAATATTGCTGCCGCCAAGGCGAAGAATTCATTGTGACACCAAAAATAAAAATGCCAGCTCAGGGTAAACACTTTCTCATTTTGGGGCGGCAGCTGTGCCTCTGCCCAAGGAATTTGAGCAGGAAGGATGATTTGCAACCTCTCTGTGAACCTTGCACCTATCTCAGACCGGCCTGGGATCAAGAGGTTCCCAAAGTTTTTTGGGTGAAACAGAGGAAATTGGCTCCTTTTTCAAAAACAGCCCGAAATGATAATTTGTGATCCAGCTGGGTCTACCACCCCTGGGATACCATCCCTGCAAAAGCCCATGGGATGTGGGAAAGGGAGGAATGGAGGCCTTTGTCCAGCATTTTCAGAACTGGAGGGTTTTGATCCTGCTCCAGGGGAAGAAGGACCAGGTCACACCATGGGGCACCCAAATTGCAGTGTAGACGTCAGGAACCAAAAGTGCTTTCCCCGGTCAGCAGAGTGAGATGGGCTCTGCTGGGGCAGCTCTGGGCACTGCTCTGGTCTGAAACGTGATGATATTGGAGCATTTCTAAAAAAAACCAAAACAAAAAACCCAAAACAAAACAAAAACTCAAAAAAAACCCACCAAACCTGCAAATAAACAACCCCCCCAAAAAAAACCCACCCAAAACAAACAAACAAAAAACCCAACAAAACTAAAAGCCTCACAAAAAAACACCACCCCCCAAATAATCATCTGCAACAATCATGGCCCCAAAATAAAATGGATTTTTTTTCTTCCTAACTTGCAAATAACGCTGGTTGCTTCCAAATTGCCTTGATGAAATGCCTGTGATGGCAAAGCGAAATTTTAAAAATGCTGGAGCGGGAGAGAAATTTTAGTTATTTAGGGATAGCTAAAGATCACACATGGGTCTGGGTTGAATGAAACCTTCAGGACCTGAACTGAACCATCCAGTACTGAAAGGAGGCTCATAAAAAAGACAAAAGGAGATTTTTAAACAGACAGGGAGTGACAGTGACAAGGGGGGGATAGTTTTAAACTAAAAGAGGAGAGATTTTAGGATATTTAGGTATTGGGAAGGAATATTCCCACTAGATATAGGGAAGGAATTGTTCCCTGTGAGGGTGGTGAGGCCCTGGAACATCCCAGAGAAGCTGTGGCTGCTCCTGGATCCCTGGAAGTGTCCAAGGCCAGGCTGGGCAGGGCTTGGAGCACCCTGGGGTGGTGGAAGTGTCCCTGTCTGTGGCAGGGGTGGCACTGGATGACCTTTGATGTCCCTTCCAGCCTAAATCCTTCTGGGATTCTCCTTCAGAACCTCCAGCAATGTCCCAGCTGCCAGGACAGGCCCAGCAGTGACAGCCCCTGGCTTTGATGATCCCCTCCAGGAACAAGGGGAGCCTCCAACCCCACGGAGAGCCAGGACAGGAGCAGAGATCCCTCACGTCTCAGGGCTGCAGGATAACTCAGGGAACCCCAGGAGTTCTCCAGTGCCCCAGACACGAGGGATTGGGCCAGACCAGGAGGCGCAGGACATCACCCAGACGTGCCCTGAGCACTCACTGTGCCCTTTGCTGCACTCCTGGTGCCAGTGAAGGGAATGTGGGTGCAGGAATCGCTCTCACACGGCAGCTGGGGACCCCCCATGTCCCAGGGGCAGGAGCGGGGTGGGTTGCACCATCGCTTCTCACTTTAGAAACAGGGAGAAAAGGAGGGGAAGCTGCAGGAAGGGGAGCTGGCAGGGAGCTCAAGCCCCTCTGCGCATCCCATGTCCCTGCCCAGCCTCGCACACCTCCTGTGACAGCTGCTCCAGCGCCACCGAGGAATTTAATCAGATCACACCTTAAAGCCAGGGACATCCCGGGAGGAGCTGAACGCGCTTTTGGCTTCCTTTCCCCCTCCCGAACACAATTCCCCTGCAAAAGTTTCTTTCCAACTGGAGGTTTGCCAGGGACAGGAGATCGCAATAAATACCTCGGGTATTTCTCTCGGCGTTACACACTCTGAACGCTCCGAGACAAGAAGTTACCCAGAGAACGCCTTTTGTCTGGCCACACAATCTGCTTTTTTTGTTCCGAAAGTGGGAGGGAGCCGAGATAATCGGAGCCGCCAAGCGCTACCTTAAGGCTCTTCCACCAGTCATGGGCTTAATTCTGGGCAGAATAACTCCCCGCAGTTATTGCCATAAAGCGAGGCAGCGGTTCAGAGAGCCCTTTGCACCCGCCGATGCCGGGGGGGACCACCCAGGCGCCGGCAGCACAAAACCACCCCGGAGCCCGCTGCGAGGGGCAGAGCCGACCTGGGGCCGTGCGGAGGGACGGTCCTGCCTCTGCTTTGGGGCAGGGATGCAGGTCGGAGCCCCAGAGCATCCCGCACGGATGAGGCACGTGCGGAAAGGGATGCGGGGCCGGCTGGCCGCGGGGCTTGGCTGGGGTTGGTTTTTTTGGGGGCGCACGGAAGCAGCCGCCCCCTGTTTGCCACCTCTTGGCCAGCGCTGGGCTAGGGAATCGTCAGCTGCAGAGGCGTTCGGCAGCTCAGGCATGCAAATCTAGGCATAAAAATCCATGGAAGTGTGTGTTAAGGGGGGTGGGGGTGTGTGGAATCAGCCTTTTCTTTATAGTGGTTATCTGGTTTCTGTTTGCATGGAATGGGGCTGGACAGTCTCCCCTTCTCCCATCCTCTTGTCCTCTGGAGCGGGGCATGCTCAGGCATCAGCTCCACAACCACACAAATAGGAGCTGTCCAGGAATCTAAATTAATTCTGGCAGAAATGAATCTGGAAAAGGGCTGAGCCACATCCCAGAGGCACATCCCTGAACCACATCCCAGAGGCACATCCCTGGGCCACATCCCAGAGCCACATCCCAGAGCCACATCCCAGAGCCACATCCCAGAGCCACATCCCAGAGCCACATCCCAGAGCCACATCCCAGAGCCACATCCCAGAGGCACATCCCTGAACCACATCCCAGAGGCACATCCCTGAGCCACATCCCAGAGCCACATCCCAGAGGCACATCCCAGAGCCACATCCCAGAGCCACATCCCAGAGGCACATCACTGACCCACATCCCTGACCCACATCCCTGACCCACATCCCTGTCCATGCCCATGGCAGGGGTGGCACTGGATGACCTTTGATGTCCCTTCCAGCCCAAATCCTTCTGGGATTCTCCTTCAGAAGCTCCAGCGATGTCCCAGCTGCCAGGACAGGCCCAGCAGTGACAGCTCCTGGCTTTGATGATCCCCTCCAGGAACAAGAAGAGCCTCCAACCCCACGGAGAGCCAGGACAGGAGCAGAGATCCCTCACCTGTGGCTGTGTGTTCCCAGCTCAACACCAGCATTCCTACCTCTTAATGGAGAGAAAAATCTTAATTTTCTCCGTATTGGTGACCAGAGGAACCTCTGCCATTGCTGTGTGTGGCCTTGGGCACACGATTCATCCCTGTCCCCCTCCCCTGTTTACACCAGGCGTGGGCTGGATGGCTGCTCCCACTGGGATTTCAGTCAGTATTTGGGAAGAACGTTTTCCTTAACTGGGCAGAAATGAGCCTATAGAACGGGAATCCTGTGGAGAGGACGCACCAATGGCATCAGATCCCTCCTTGATTTCAGAAGGCTGGCTAGAAAAAGAATCGGAAAAAAAAGGGAAGGGGGTGGGGGGAACGTGCATTAGGAAACAGAGATCGTGAAGTGACTGGCTGAGATTCCCAGAGGAATCTCCACCGAGCAGAAAAAAGGATAGAGTGGTCAGGTTCTGTCTGTGCTCCAAACCACTCCAGGAGGGGATTTGGCCTCGATATCGAGCACACGGAGGTTCCTGGGATGGCTGGAATGAAAATTCAGTGTCTGGGGAACATCTGCTCAGCAGCCCCGAAATCCAACCCCAGCACGGGGAATTTCGGGAGAGGAGGAGCAGCTCAGCCCCTCCATCGCACGTGGGGTGACGCACACCAGCCGCTGGGGTTCGATGTTTCGCTGCGGGCTGCTGGATCACGGACGGGGCGTTTTTCCCCTGAAATCCCTGGTGGAATCCCGGGGTTGGATGCGGGACCTGCCTCCGGTGGCTTCTCCAACCCGCTGCTGCCATCTGCTGCAAGAGGCCTCCCCGGGAGCCGAAAACGGGGCTGGAAAACCTTTCCCGAGCCAATCCTGCCGCTGTCACAGCGGGGCAGGCGCCAGGGCCTCAGTTTACCTGCAGGGAGAGCCCGTCCTGATAAAAACCAGGGATCCACGCAGCTGATTTCAGCGTCAGCCCCTGTGGATGGGTCATCACAGCCAAAGCATCGCAGGTTTATTCTTCTCGATGCATTCAGATACCGCCGATTCCCGCTCCAGGAGGAAATACAGAGACTTTCCAACGGGACAAAACCTTCCTTACGAGGTTGTAGCTCACGGAAAGCAAAAAGAGCAGAAAAAGGCCACGTTTGATGCTGGAGAAGAGTGGTCAAAACAGCCAAACCCGGCTTTTTTTTTTTTTTTTTTTTTTTCTTTTTCTTTTTCTTTTTTTTTTTTTCCCCTAATCTGCCCATTTGTTTTACTTTTCCCCCGCTGTTCACGCCCCCCCCCCCCCCCCCCCCCTTTTTCCGTGGTTTCTTACTTGATCTCAAGTCAGCTGGGACCAGAATGTCCCCTCTGGCCTTGCAAAGAGCTGCCAGTTGTTATTATTTGCCCCCAAATTTATACTTTATCCAGAGTTTAGCTTTTGGTTTGATTTCAGTTGGAAGGTGAAGAAAAGGAAAGTGAAGGAAAGTGGAGGAAAGGAAAGGAAAGGAAAGGAAAGGAAAGGAAAGGAAAGGAAAGGAAAGGAAAGGAAAGGAAAGGAAAGGAAAGGAAAGGAAAGGAAAGGAAAGGAAAGGAAAGGAAAGGAAAGGAAAGGAAAGGAAAGGAAAGGAAAGGAAAGGAAAGGAAAGGAAAGGAAAGGAAAGGAAAGGAAAGGAAAGGAAAGGAAAGGAAAGGAAAGGAAAGGAAAGGAAAGGAAAGGAAAGGAAAGGAAAGGAAAGGAAAGGAAAAAGAAATTAAACTACAAAAATTTTCTCAGAGAAGAGCAAGTCCTTCTTGTGTCCTGTTCGAATGCAAAGAGCAGCGGTGGCTGGACCAAGGACTTAAAAAAACATTTGGGATCTCCTTAAAATGAGAAGAGCAGCCAAAATCATCCCAGCACAGCCTTCAGCTCCCTGCAAACAGGATTTGACCTGTTGGGAGCTCAGAGCTGGATTTGGGGTCAGCAGAAAAATCAGGATGATGGTTCCTGGTTTAGGAGATGTTCTGGAAAGCTCTTTAATCCAGGACCCCTTGGAGCAGCTGCTGGAGGGATTTCAAGCCAAGGAAACTCTCTGCTGTATTTTGTTCCTTGGAAAATGAGGATTTGGGCCGAGACTCCTCCGGGGAGGTGTTGGAGTCAGTGTGAGCTGGAGCGGGAGCCAGAGGGGTGGAGGAGCTTCCAGGGTGACTCAGACTCGGGAGTTCAGCGATCAACAGCTGCTCCTGTGATGGCCAGAGGGGACATTTCCTCACCAAAAGCCTGCACCCAAGGAGAAAGGCCTCTCAGGGAACTAGAGATTGGGATTTTACAGCTACGGGAATTCCAGTTGGCACATCCCAAACCTGCATCTTCCCCGCTGCTGAAGCCACCAAACCAGGAGGAAAACCCCCCCACAAGAAAACCTGTCCCCAGCTGAGCTTCACCTCCACGCAGCAGCCAAGGGACCCAGCCCAAAGCCACGTCCCCACCATGCTCATGCCAAGCCCAGGATGCACGGAATCCATCAGGAAACTGTGTTCGCTTTACCTGGTTGGAATTACAGGTTTCACACCCCCAGAAATCCACAGCTTCAGGTCCTGGGATGCTGGCTGCCAGTGGATTACAGAATTCACAGAATTCACAGAATCAGCCGGTTGGAAGAGACCTCCGAGATCATCGAGTCCAACCCAGCCCTGACACCTCACCTAAACCACGGCATCCAGTGCCACATCCAGACTTTTTAAACACATCCAGGGATGGTGACTCCATCACCTCCCCAGGAAGATCATTCCAGTACTTTATTATTCTTTCTGTGAAAAACTTTTTCCTAATATCCAACCTATATTTTCCTTGGTGCAATTTAAGACTGTGTCCTCTCCTTCTGTCAGCTGCTGCCTGGAGAAAGAGACCAATCCCAGCTGAGCACAGCCACCTTTCAGGGAGTTGTGGAGAGTGACAAGGTCACCTCTGAATTTCCTTTTCTCCAGTCTAAACACCCCCAGTTCCCTGGAGAGAGCTGCTCCCCAGTTCACAGCCTCAAACCTCCAATTTTCCCCCATTTTCCCGTGCCAGCCTCTCACACACTGATGGGGAGAGGGCGTTGGTCTCCTCCAGCCTCTCCATCCCATTTCACCAGCACTCACCTCCATCCCCACATGGGATTTTGCTGAAGACTAGAAGATGGGTAGCCATAAAAGCAGAGATTTATTGCACTGCTGAATTAGTCCCACGAAGGCAAAGTTGCCAGAGCCCCCAGCAGTAGGCATTAGCTGTCTAACATCAATTTTCTACGTCCCAAGCAGGAGCAGCAGCCGCAGCACTCCCAATCTGTGTCCCGTGAGCGTCGTATCAAGAGCAGCCGCAGCAGCGGCAGCAGCATCGGTGTTTTCCGTGTGTAGCATTCTCAAAGCGGTGCATTTTTATTTGATTTTTAGCCAATCAGGCACCTACACGAATTTTCTACACCCTTGCTGGGCCAATCCTAAGTTAAGATTGGTGTATGGCGATATTTGTGAATTCTCACATGAATTTTACGCGCTTAGCTCTGTTCCGTCTAGGGATTTTCAGCGAGGCGACATTATTTTTGTTATGTCTAGGGTTTAACTAACTTGGCAAAAGGCAACACCACTGAACTTTAAACTAGGCTTTAGGGCTTCTCTTACTAACTAATGCAGGCTCTCATTTGTTTAAGGCACTTAAAAATCCTCTATTTATTTAAAACTAAGCTCACATTTCTACCCCATGTCTGCGTGGATCAATGTATTTTAGATTTTCTGAAGGCTCCGATTCAATCCTCACATTTCTGGTCCCCCTGGGCCTGCGTGGATTTGGCCCAGGGGGATTCATACTCCAACACCCGCAGGATGAAAGGTGGAACCGTCCTCTATTTTGGCTGCAGAGACAAGTTTATTGTCACACTCCTTTTAATTAGCGACCAACACACGGTCCCCAGAGCCTGGCCAGCGGATCAGGGCGAGGTGGAGCTGTTTTGGCAGCTCTGGAATCAGTGATAGCGTTTTCTGTCGTGTGCCCAGCTCCCACCAGGGTGAGGTCATCATTAAAAACCCGCTTCACTGTACTGCCTTTGTAGCTGCATCATGGGCACAGGCTTGGATGTTAATTGCAATCTATTTCTCGAGGATAAATCCCAGCTGTTTCCCTAGAGATGAGCGTGGCACGAGCCCCAAAAATGTAAGGAAAACGGGTGTTTTTCCAAGGGATGGCAGAAACCCAGGGGAAGGATTTTAGTTTTCACTCTGTTTCCCTGATGTGGGAGAAAAATGACACCTCAAGATCTTGACCACAGAGTTGACCCTTGGCCAGTTCTTGCCGATACATCGAGTCCTTCCCCTCTGCCCCG
Organism: Hirundo rustica; assembly: GCF_015227805.2. Taxonomy (NCBI): domain Eukaryota; kingdom Metazoa; phylum Chordata; class Aves; order Passeriformes; family Hirundinidae; genus Hirundo; species Hirundo rustica. The sequence continues at coordinate 154,152,997 of NC_053450.1, read as the reverse complement.
TGGTTTTGGGCAAGGAGATGTCCTGGCAGGCGATTCCTGAACTGCAGAGACCTCTCAAGGTCCTCATTGGTGATGTTTGTAGGCGTCACATGGAGCTATTGATAAATGTCACAGCCAGCCCACGGCAGATCTCCCACCCAGGGCTGCTCAGGGGGTCCTTGAGGGCTTTTTCCTCCTGGGAATTCTGATGCATCTCTGTGAACTCTCAGCACTGGCTGGCAGATTCCACCCTCACCTGCAGTAAATGGGAGGGTGCTCAGGCGCTCCTGCACCACACAAGCCACGAGCTCTGGTTATTTCACACCCGAATTCGCCTTTGACTTCAGCGGATTTACCTTTAGTCAGAGAAAAAACCTCCTGATCCAGCCCACGGGAGGCCAGGAGCAAAATCTGCTGAGTGCTGGAGGCTGCTGAGGGAGCCCAGCACACCCCTGCCACCCAGGCAGGTCCTTTGCCCCACGCCCAGGGAAAGAAGGGAAAAACGCCCTCAGCTTCGTGTTTGTGGCGAGGTGCAGGAACTTTAGAACAGAGGGAGGGATCTCTGCTCCTGGGGGCAGCTCTGAGACCCGTCAGATCTCGCCTGAGCTCTGCATAAGCAAGGAGAGAGTCAGCCCATGGCCTCTCCCATCCCTCTGGACATTGTCTTTCTCCTCCTGGCACAGAGATCTGTAAAAGGAGGATGGGGATGCTCCAGCCCTGGGAACACTCAGGATGGTGTTGGACAGGGCTCTGAGCAGCCTGGTCTGGTTGAAGGAGCCTCTGCCCACTGCAGGGCTGGACTAAATGAGCTTTAAAGGCCCCTTCTGCCCCAAACTGTTCCATTTTCTCTGCAGTTCACAGGGAATGCACTTGTCAGGGGGCTCCTCACAGAGACACAAAATGAGATGAAATGACCTCGTCCTGCTGTGAGTTAGACACTCACCACTTTTGGACCTCCTGTCTGCACCACACCTTTTTCCTACCCCCCGATGCTTCTCCAGGACCCTTCCACCAGCAGCCCCCTCAATCCAGCTCCTCCTGCCTTGCAAACCAACCCTCCCACGCTGCCATTCCTGCAACCTGCATCCTCAGCCTTCCAGCGGAACGACGCCGGCCCAGCAAAACCCTTCGAGGGTGACATTTTTCCAGCCTGGAAACAGAAGCTGGACCCCAACCACCACCATCTGGGGGTTGATTTTTTTCCTCTCTCTCTCTCTCTCTCCATCAGGCAGGTGTCCAGCGGGGGGCTGTGCCCTGACATTGATGTTATAATCAGCCCGGTTTCCATCGCTCCCCTCCCGGACGGAACAATCGCCCTCATTCTTGCCGGCGGTCAGAGTTCACCCGGGGCCCGGGGACGGCTGTGACGTTGATTGGCAGGTCCCAGGGCGGCCAACGTCTCCTCCTTGTCAGGTTTGGGCTTATCAATTAGTGGCTGAGCAGCTTAATGAGGTTTTGATGATGGAGGGCAGGCGGGGTTTCATTCCCACCCAGGCAAACACCGCGGCAATAACTTCGCTCCCTCTGGCGTGACGTTTTCTTCCAGAGCTCCACAGCTGAGAGAATTCATAGGGAAAGGAGGAGCCTTTCTCTTTTTTCTTACAAGGAATCCTGGCTGGAAAAGTGTCCTGAGTTGACAGGATGCATCATTAGGGGTTTCTGAGGTGGCAGCTTTGCTTTGGGTGTTCAGAGCACTCTGCTGATGGAGGGGAAATATTTCAGCTGAGCTTTAAAAATCCAGCTTTTCTGTCAGTGGCCATTAAAAGCAGGAGGATTCTTGCCACAAGAAATCCCATTCGGCAGCGTGGTGCCTTGGTGATGGTCAGGCAGCTTTCCCTGGTGGGGCTCTGTGAAACTGCACACAGCTCTCCAAATGGGATGTTTTAATGCTTCCACCTTTTGTTTTAACGCTCCCACCTTTTGCCTTTATACCCAGAGAGAATCTCCCTTCCAGAAAACAGCTCCAGCTGTTTTCAAAACGATGTGGGAGACACGGCCAATCCATGCCTGTCTTCCCAGAGGGAATCCCTGGGAGATGGAGCCTGCTGGAGGTGATGTCTGGAGCAGGATGGGTGAATCCCTCCTCTCCATCTCCACTGAGGGTGGGGAGACCCTGGAAGAGACTTACCACAGAAGCTGTGGCTGCTCCTGGAGCCCTGGAAGTGTCCAAGGCCAGGTGGGAGCACCCTGGGATGGCGGGAGGTGCCCCTGCCCACGGCAGGGGGTGGAATGGGGAAAATTTCGAGTCCCTTCCAACCCAACCCATTCTGGGATCCTATGACAGCACAAAAATGGACTTTTCCTGCCCGAGCCACCTTCCCTGGGTACCAAAAGGCATCTCCAAGGCTGCCCAAGCAGGGCATCACCCCACTGCTGCCCCGCTCCTGAGGTGTGAGCCATCAGCGGCGCTGAGGTTAAACATCTCCTCACTGCCAGGTCGCCCTGCAATGCCATTGAGTCATGAAGTGCAGCTGCTTCCAAATGAAGAAGGAGTAAAAAAAATAAAAAAAAACATGAGGCAGAGAGAGCTGATGCAATTTTCCCAAAATTCCTGGGGACTTGGTGCTGGGAGCACGGAGCTGATCCGCTCCCTCTGCTCTCCAGCCCTCTCTGGAGAGGTTCTCAAGGGTGCTCCAGCTGAGTGGATCCTTCTGCCACCTAAATCAGCTCTGAGAGGAGAAACCACGGCAAAATAAAAGCTCTGGCTGCAAATATTCTGATTTTTCTGCCTCTCCGGGCAGCTGTGCAGAGCTTTTCATGCTTTTCTCCCCTTTCCACCTTCCTTTTTTCTTCCAAGATGGTGAAATACGAGCGGCGACCTTAGACCTGTCATCTTTTCAACAGCCCAAGCCCATCTAGAGGTGACCCCGGGGCCACAAATCCCAGGAATCATGGCTATTTTTGGTAGCAAATGGAGGGGTGGAGGGTGGTGTAATTTCTCAGCTCCTGTGAGTAATCGCAATTCTCACCTCAAGGTGAGAGACTCAGAGGTGAGAAATCCTCAACCTGACAGCAACCAGGAGCTCCAGGGCAGCAGAAAACGGAGCAGTGATGAGCCCCGGTGTCCTCCAGCCCCTTCCACCCTTTATAGGGTGGGTGTCCACACCAAAACACCCCAAAATTACACTTCCATCACCACCAGGAGGGATTTGATGGTTGGACATCGCTGCCACCTGCTCAGGGGTCCCCACCACCCCATTATACCAAACATTCTCACCAAGAATCTTCTCGATAAAGACAGCTGGCCCACACTCAGGAGAAAAAAAAATTATTTTGGGGGGATCCTGAAGCAAGAGCAAATCCAGCCTGCGGTATTTTTCCCTGGGGGCAGATGCAGAAGGAAAAGAGCGGCTTGGGAAGCGCTTCGAGGCTCCGGGTGATATTTTTATAACCTCAAAAATCCTTGCACAGACACTTTCTTTCTTTATTTATTTTTTTTTTTCCCCCTCAAAGAGGGCAGCGAGAACAGGGTGTAGTTCAGCTGCAGATTTGTCATCAGAGGCTCCCAGCGGGGAGGAAAACTCTGCAGCTCCAAAGGGGCCATCCAGGAAAAAGCCGAGGGGTTTCGTGGAACCCTGGGAGCGCCCAGAAAATGAGCTGAGCTGCCCCGAGGGATCCCACTCCTGTTTCGTCCTTCTCCCACGTGGGTTTTGCTCAGGATGGAGAAAGCAAGGGGCACTTCTGCTTCCCTCAGCTGAAACGAAAACCAGCCGAGGCCTCTTTTTCTTCCTTCCACGAACGCCGTGAGTCACCGGGCAAAGGGTTCCAGCTGCATCACAGCGGCCCCAGGAGTGAATCAGATGGACCTGGAGCTCAGCGTCCTCTCGGCTCTCCACAGGGTGATAGTAACGAAATCAGACCTCGCTGGTGATGTGTCACGGACCACAGGAATGAAATCACCTCCGCTGCACCTCCGCCAGCTGGGTTTTCATCCCGATGGGGCGCTGGGGTTGAGCTGCTTCTCCCCTGAGCGAGCTAAAAGGAGGAGTTGCTCTGGGTTAAAAATAAAGGGAAAAAAAAAAGAAAAAAAAAATGGAGAGAAGGGTTATTTTTAACTCAGAGCAGCCCTGATCTGGTTCACCGCCCGGGCATGGAGACAGGGCTGTGGAACAAGGGCTGCTCAGATCAGCTGAGGCCAGGAGGGGATTTGGGGATGGGGAGAATTTCCTTAACGAGGTTTTGCCGTTGATTTGGAAGCAGCTTCCTCCTATCAGGGATGCACAGAGCCTCCCAGCCCAGCTCCTGCCCCAGGGCTCACCCAAAATACCCAGCAAGGACAGAGGCAGATACTCCCCAGAAGCCTTGAGCAAGTGCAAAGCCTCCTTATTCTCCTTAAATCTCACTCGGTTCCACTTGAAATCTCTTAAACCAGGCCCTGGAGGCTGCTGTGTCCCAAAGAGGTCCCAAAGCCAGGGCTGCACCGAGGGGACAGGGACATCTGCGATCCCAGTGGGAGCTGTTTGTGCCTGGGCATCGAGGAGGGGCAACAATCTGTCCCCTGGAACAGCTTTTCCTCTTCCTGAACCCCCCCATTTCAGCCAGGTCGGCTCCCACAGTGCAGGAAAACGGGATTAATTTGGTTTCTCAGCGTCGTCTTTGCCGTCACTTTCTCAGCCCGTCAACACTGCTGCCACTGAGCGACCGTCTGGGGGAGATTTAATGCAGTTTAGGCACTTTCTTAGGCACAATAATAATACTGATTTATACCTCCCTGGAAGAAGCACAGAGATGATCTTGCCTCCTGCCCAGGCTCCCTCCTGGCAATTCTCAGCCCAGTTGCTGCCATCTCTCTCGCATGTGACCCAATTTTTTTAGGAAAAGAAGCTTTTGGGCTCACGCCCATCAGCGTGTCTGCCTTCTCTGAGTAATGCCGGGTGATTTCAGCTCCATTTGACAGGGGCTGGAGGTCTTCGAGGTATTCATTTCCTATGAGCATCAGGGGGAAAATCTGGAAATAAGCACTTTGGGCGGCTTCCTGCTGTGTTTCAAAACTTCTCGCCCTGCCTCTAACAAAGGAAGTATTTAGTATTTAGCCCGGGACAGCACATGACCTCGATTTATCTCAAAGTTAACCCAAAACAGAAAGGAGATAAGCCCAAATTTATTGCGCACGGTTGTTTCTACACCGCCCTCTTGAGCTTTGGAACGATGTGAATGATTCTCTTCCCACGTGGAGATACTGCTGCGCTGACCCGTTCCAATCGATCCTGTGTAAGGTAAAATGAATTAATGGCAGTTTAAATAATGAAAAATTAATTGCTTAGGTAAAGAAATCAAAAGGATTTTTCCCTGCATGGAGAAACTGAGGCACAGAGAGGCTGGAGCAGCTCCGAGGGTGTGAGAGCTCAGAGCGGATTGCTGATTGCTTTGGGAATGGGGAATGGTGCAGGAAAAGGGGGAATGGTGCAGGAAAAGAGGAAGGATTGGTGCAGGGAAGATGAGGAAACGGTCCAGTGAAAGGGGAATGATGTAGAGAAAGGGGGGAATGATGTAGAGAAAGGAGGGAATGGTGCAGGGCAAGGGGAATGATGCAGGGCAAGGGGAATGATGCAGGGAAGAGGGAAGGATTGGTGCAGAGAAGGTGAAAGAACGCTGCAGAGAAAGGGGAATGGGGCAGGGAAAGAGAAAGGGGGAACGGTGCAGGGAAGAGGGAAGAATCGTGTAGAGAAGGTGAAGGAACGCTCCGGGGGAAGGGCAATCATGCAGGGGAAGGGGAGGACACAGTGCAGTGAAAGGGGAGCTGCGCAGGAAAGGCAGGCACGGTCCCCACGAGCCCCATTCCCATCCCATTCCCGCAATCCCAGGGGATCCCGGCCCCGCGCACTCCGCGCCCCGCGTCCGTTCACGCGCGGCTGAGCGGGCGTGGCTAACCCTCAGGCCACGCCCCCCGCGCCGTCCCGGTGCTGCGGCTCCCGCCATGGCCACGCCCACTCCATCCAGGCCACGCCCTTATTCACCAGAGCTGCCACTCCGGCCGTGACCACGCCCACTGCGTCTCTACGCCACGCCTCCAGCACGCCCCGGCCCTGCGGCAGCCCGCCTTGGCCACGCCCCCCCGGGCGCAGGCCACGCCCCCCGCTCCCTCCTCGCTTCCCCGTGGTGCCTCGCGCGGGGCGGGCACTGACGTGGCCGCATCGCGCCGCCATCTTGTGCTCCAGGGCGGATCGCGGCCGGGGCGAGCGGGCTCCGAGCGGGACCCTCCGAGAGCAGCCAGACCCAGGGCCCGCGGCTCCCGACGACGCCGGTGGGTTTGCCGACACCTTCTCTTTCCCTCCTTTCGAGCCTTTCTTCTCGCCCGGCCCGCCTCGCCGCGCGCCCGCCCGCATCCCACGGCCTTGGCGTTAAGGGGAGGCGACGGCTGGCGTTGAGGGAGCGGGGCCGGGCCGTTCCTTCCTCCTCTCTCCCTCTCATTCCTTTTAATTCCTTCTCGCTCTGTTTCATCCCTTCTCATTCCTTTTCCCCCGCAGAATCAGAGGCCTCCGAGAGCGGCGCTGCCCAATCCGTCCCCCCCCTCCATCTTTTTGGGGCGGAGGGAGGCGGTGGGGGGGGTCGGGCCTTTCGCTTCCCTGCTTGTGGGTGGGATGGGGTGGGAAAGGGGAATCGCTCCAGCTCGCCAGCAGCTGCACAAGGCCCCTCTCCGCTCCCTCTAGCGATGGAATTACACGGGATGGGCTTGTCCTCCCTTCCCCAAACTCGCTCATTCCGGCCTCTGCCCCGCCCGTGGACGGCTCCGAGGAAGGAGAGGCATTTCCTCCTTCTCCTCTCCCCCCCAAAACCCTCGTCTGGTGGGGGGAAACGAGGCCGGGGTGAAGCTCGTGGGGCAGAGGTTGTTTCTCCGTAAGCCCTTGGCTGCTGAGTTGGTATTTTTTTTGCTGGGCTGAGGAGTTGAGCTTTATCCAGGAGCAAACAACTCTTGTTTGCCATCCATCGGCTTGGGCTTGGCGGTGCTGGGGGATCAGCTTTCCTCGGCGGAGCAGCTCCCGGTGGGGAGGGTATTATATTCTGTCTGAAAATACTCCAATCCTATCTCTGTGAGAGGTGAACGTGATACTTGGGGGCTGATTAAACCTCGGTGTGATGAGGTGATAGCGAGACCAAAACTCTGCCGGGCCATAAAACTGCCCCAAATGTTGCCGTGTTTGACATTGACCTTGTGGCTTTGCCGCTCTGCTCCTGCCAAAGCAAATTCCACAGGTTGATTAGAGTCGTGACCCAGAGGTCTGGTGTTGAAATGGTAGCTTTGTCAATAAATAAAATTCCAAGTATTTATTTAAAACTTCGAGCTTTGTCTTTCGAGGCTTGCAGCCCCCCTTTGCAAGGTATTCCATTAACCTTATTTTCCAGGCGGAGAAACCGAGGCAAAATGGATTTTTTCCAAGGTCATTCAGCAATATCTTTATTGCTATTTTTGCTGCTGATTTGGAGCGCTTCTGGAGGGAAAAAAAAAAAAAAAAAGGAAGTGTGGCTGAAGTGGAGGGTTGCTATTTTGCTTTTATTCGTGGGGTTTATAATGGAATAAAATAGGAGTACAGCGTTATAGATAAAGGGATTCTCTGGAAGGAAAGGTTTTGGGGTCGGTTTGATGCCACTGATTTTCTCTGCTGCGAGCATGTCTGCAGTGCTGGAGAGCCCTGTTGGGCTGCTTTCCCTGTTGGAATAATTGCATTGGGTGAAAGGGTGAGGAAACTCACCTCGATTGAACCTCCACAGCTCAAAACTCCTCAGCTTTGCCAAGTTTGTTGGTGCTTCCTGTGGTGGAGCATCAGGAATTAAAATGGCTCAAAGCGGAGCTTGAGCCCCTCCCCTCAGAACAGCTTCGTGTTTGTGATGTAAATTCTGGGAAAAGTGAACCCCCTCGGTGTAAGTGGTCCGAGGATCTCAGGTTGGTTTCCTAGGTTGTGAAATAGTTGGAATGTGGAAGGGCCTGGCAGGAGCTGTGCACCGAGTTCCCTGTGAGCGTTAGTCATGCTGACCAAGTGGGGGGAGGACCAGGCACAGCTTTTCAAGGCAAACCGAGCGTGTGTGGGAGTAGGGGCTGGATTCTGCTCCTGGGAATTCACCAAAGTGCGCTGTGCTCCAGCTGCTTCGAGCAGGAGCGTTTATGCAGATAATTATATCAGCTAAGCCATGGATGGCAGGAATTGGTAAGAGGAGGAAAAACTCAAACCCCAGGATTCTGGCTGAAATGGCAGTGGTGAAGTTTAAAGAACCCCCTTTACACGTCCCAGAGGCTTTTATTTCTGAAACAACGTCTTCTTTTTAAAGATGGGCTTTCAAGCAAGAATTCTTACGGATTTCAACAGCCTTCCCAAGCATCCAGCTTGCTTTACAGTGGATAGATTTGGTGAACGTGAGCTAACTTTATCTGAAAAGGAATAGTTCTGATTCTTTTTTTAGAAATCTCCTGGAAATTCTGCTCCTGGAATGAGCTGGGACAGTCCTCAGCCATTCCCTTTCTTTAACTGATGAGTAAAGAAGTTCAGAATCAGCTTCCTACTACAGCAGCTGGTTTTTTTCTGTGTAATTCAGCATTTTTTTTTTCGTTCTGCTTGCGAGTATCCGATTTTATTCCTTATTTTTAACTCACACAAACGTCTGAGGGGCTGTGCTGGAGCTTCTGCTGATGTTTCAGTTCTGATAAAACTCGTGTCTGACACAGCTCTCGTTCACCCACTGCTTTGCTGCCTCACAACTCAGAGGCTCTGCCTTGACATTTTCCCCTAATCAAAAGCCAATTTCATTGCTGGATGGAGCTCTCATGTGAATTCTTGCCATTTCTACTAGGAGTGTAAATGTTGACTTAATGCCCAATTCCTGGGAATGAATAACAGGATATTTGGCTTAAAATTGAAGATTTTGCACTCAGGAACAATTCAGCCTCAAAACCAAAAAAAAAAAAAAACCCACCCCAATTGTGCACTGCTTATCTGAGAAGAAATGCAGCTCCCTCTGTGCTTTTCACCCATCAGCCTATGCTTTAAATAAGATATTCTTCAGACCAGGTACCTGTTTCTCCTCTGGGTTGGTTTGTGTGCTCTCCAGTTAATTGTAGTGTATAAGTCTTTGAAATAGTTGGAGGTTTGGTTGTGAAACAGCAGCAGTTTGCCTTCCCTGCTTGAAGGTGAGAATGAGGGAATGGTTCTGATTTGGGTATCAAGTCAAGCAAACTGCTGTCTTTGATACTGACCCTTTTTATTCTGGCCGTTATTTTAGGAGTGAGATGTTCCTGTGTCTGAGAAATAGGCATGACCCCAAAGGAAATTTCCCTTCTTTTAAGGGAAACTGTTTTCTATTTTCTGCCATTCCAAGCCCAGTGCTCTCAAGAGAGCGTTCCAGGATGTGGGAAATGTCCTGTCTGGGTAAGGTGTGAGGACAGCAGGGTGTTCAACCTCCTTGGGTTAAACAAAGGTGCTGGGACAAGGAGATTTCCTTTCCCCTGGTGCCTCACCTGTGCTTGGCTTGTCCTCTTCCATGTGCCTTGGACATGGACGGAGCTTTTGGAGCCTTTTTAGCTGAGCCCTGCAAGCCTTTGGTGGCCAAATCCAACAGCTCCTGTTTAGATGCCAGCACAGTTATGTATCTTTAACTTTGATTTCAGTGCTGCTACCCTCAAAAAAAGAAGTTATGATCCTCCAGGATGCCTTTTCCATCCCAAGCTTGGCAGAAACGCTCCCAGTGTGAACTGGGGGGAAATGGCAGCAGTGGTCGGTGTTGATCTCCACACAGTTAACGCTCCTTGTTCTAATGGTTAAAATTATTAAGGAATTAGGACTTGATGTTAATGAGGAGCTCTGGGAAGATGATGTTGCCATGGCCTTTTTTACAGAGCTGTTTATGCAGGATAATGAATCACCTGGTGAACAAAGGGCCCGGCCTGCTCCTTGGCTGCTCTTACATTTTACGTGTAATCCATGCCTGCTGATATTGATACGCTCTGAAGGAACTCAAATCAAAATCACCTGAGCTAAATTTCAGTGGTAAAGCCCCAAAGTCAAAGGATTAGAGCTGATAAATTGTCATCTCTCAGGTTAGCAGATGTGGAAGGCCAGTAAACAGCTTCTAAAAATAGTTGAATGTAACTGTACTGGAATAACGTATTGGGCCACGCTGGCTATATATAAAGAGGTGTTTCCAAAATTTGCTGTAACAGAACACTTTAATCTGTAAAGAAATGATTTCAAGTTCAAGAGAACACATCAGTACTGTTCCCTGCTGAGTGGGGGTGTGAAACACTGGGGCTGTAGATTAAATCCTGAATTTTAGCAGTGTTCTATTCTTGTTGGATCTCTTCTCACATTCTCCTTTAAATCACACTTTATATTGTTAAGAACAAGCTCTCGGGTTGGATTTGCACTTTAAATTATTTGCCAGTTGTTCTTGCACGTTACACCAGTAACAGCTGCTGGAGTTGCATGGGTTTTTTAAAAAATGCTTTCTCACCTCTTATTTGCACGTTGGTTTGGTTGATCTCTTGTGTGAATATTTGCTCATCTTGATAATGTAATTTAAAACATTCTAGAATGCTATTAATGAGACAGAATGGTCCAGGCCAACTAGTGATAACTGGCTGAATTTCAAATCAATATTTCTGGTAAATAACAAATTGATCCGTTTTTGTTCCCCTGTGACTGATAGAACCAGTGTGTTAACACCAGGTTAGGAACTATGGCTTTGGGGGTTTTCTAATTGCTATAGACATATGGAGTTAAAGCTTAGGCCAACGTCACATAGATTTTCCTTTAAATGGAGGTGGAATTTTGCTGTTGATTCCATTGCCTTTGTAAACAGGCCAGTTTTACTTGCCAAGGTGCCCAAGCAAATGGAACAAGGTGCAGGAAGCTCCCAGGAAGCAGCTTTTTGGTAAACCTGCAGCTGTTGGGGGTTTTACCTGTGCTTTCATATTTTGTCTGATCGTGGCTCTGTAGCTCAGTGTGTCATTGGTAGTGGCACCGTGTTTATCTCTCTTTGAAATTTTAAAACAGGATGGGAACATCCCAGGGAGACAGTAAATGCCCTCTGTACCTCTATCGTAGCCTGCTGTGCAGGGGAGAGACAGAGGCTTGAGCTTTCCTTGGCTGATCTTATCACAGAACCATAACATCCTGGAATGGTTTGGGTTGGAAGGGACCTTAAAGCTCCTCTGGTCCCAACCTCCTGCCATATTCACAGCTGCTGGGATTTTCACATTGCCAAAATGACGGGCCCAGCGAGCTTGATTTTAACACTTGCAGAGTTTGGAGCCTTATTTTGAGCCTTATGTGGTGAAATAAACGTATTTCTGTACTGCAGTGTAGTTTGACAAAATAACGCATGTGGCATCCTCTGCCTTGGCCTCTCACTTTGTCTCTGGTACGTTTGAAAAAATGGTGTAAACCTAAATGAAACACAGTTCCTGTCTCAGGGAAGTTTAATCCCTGTGTGGTCAGAAAGAACTTTTCCAGAGGTGTAAAGCTGAGGTTCTGTGGGAATTTCGAGGTGTATTATGCTCTCTTTGATGGCCTGCACACCCTCCTGGTCATACATCCGTGGGGTTCTCAGCCAGGCTCATCCAAGGAGGTCAAAGCAGCGGATTTGGCTTCTCCCGATAAGCAGCCTGAATGAAATGATGTTCAAATGCATTAATGTATGTTCGAATATAAACTGCTGCAGGACGATTAAGCGTTCAGTGCTCTTTGGCCTTGAGATATTCCTCAGAGCTCTTATTCTAACCACCTACAATTAATAAAAGCAGATCCTGCTTCTTCCTCACGGGCCGTATCACTTTAACAACCGCCGGGCTGCTGCTGTTGCAGACACTCATTCATTTTTAACTCCTCACTGCGAGCCTCTCTGCAGAAAGCTGCCTGTTCTCCTGCTGGCTTATCTGAATGTATCACTTACTAGAAAACGGCCTGAAAATGCTTTTGTTTCATGAAACGAAACTTCAGCTTCCCCACTGAACGTCAGCGTTTACCAATGGCGCATCGCACCATAGCAGAACCTGCCTGACGGGTTCTTAGCGCTGCTCAGCTGGAGTGCAGTGTGCTAAAGGGCTGTGGGGCTTCCACGGGCAGGGACAGACAGACACTTCAGTGCTGCGGTGATCTGGGTGCGCTCAGGTGCTGCTTCCAGAAGCTGGAGTTGTGCTGAGGGAAAATAAACACAAATAGTCTGTGCTGTTTATTCAGATCGTTCCCTTTCAAACTCAAATCTTCCCACTTAGCCTGATGGATCCCTCTTTTGAAGATGTGCTCAAGCACTACAAGCAGCTCACAAGCCGCAGTCTTTTATGTTTTCAGGAATTTTATCCCCCCTTTGCTCCTAAAACGATCGGTGTTAGCAATTACTGACAACGTTTGGTGGAGGGAAGGAGGAAGTTAAACTTCAGTGAGGAATAGAGGTCAGATACTGGTGAGTCAGGGTATACATTGCAAGGGGTGATGACGCCTGAAAAATAACAGTGGTTTTTTTTTGTTGTTGTTTTTTTTTTTTTTTTTTTTTTTTTTCCTTAACATTTAATACACGAGGAAATTGAAGACTTTTCAAACCGTGCAGGTTCTCATGGTGCAAGTAATGGGCTGGGAATTAAAGCTCAGTCCTGGAGAGCAGAGGGAGCAGTCGCGTGATCCCTCAGCTGAGCTGTATTAGCAGAGGCAGCTCCTGTGGCAGCGCAGGGAGAGGAGTGGGGAGTACAAACCATGGACTGTGAGCTCCTTCCTTGTGAGAAGAGATGAGTGTGAGTAACTTCTGATCAGGGGATGGTCCCACCAACCCAGCCCAAACCCCATCCAGCAAAACCCTTATGGGAACCAAAACCGTTTGTGGGAGTTCAGCAGATGGATTTCTCCTGGTTTTTATTTTTCTTTTAGACAGCAAGGATTCAGCTACTTTTTAGTCAACTTGTAAACACACTTTTCTTGTGAGAGTGGGCTGTAAACTATACTGTGCTGCCTGTAAAAATAAATGTGACTTTTTGTAATGCCACCTACCCTGAAGTACCAAATAAAGTTACAGAATCGGTTTGGATAGGAGGGATGTGGATGAGAACAGGAGGGAAAATGGAAACCAAGTGCTTAAATGGATCTTAACCTCTTATTCTTCCCCCCCAAAAAAGTAAAAATAAAGAGGACGGGTGCTATAAAAGCAGCTTCAATTGTGAGGGGCAGGCTTGACCTGGAAATAGCTGCCAGGAAAACAAGGATCTAACGGGATTCACTGCTGTTAGTGCCAAGTATGAGCAACTCGTTCAGCAGCCTTCGACTTCTCTGATGTGTGGAAAGATGTCGTGGATGTAAACGATAGGATTTTGCTCTTTTACCTAATGACTGTGATCAGTCCAGGCATCTGATAACCTATTATGCTTTTAAACTTGTGCAAACCAAAGAAAGGCATTCTTTGTGCGGGCTTCTAAGGTTCCCTTGCTGCAAAAGTTCTTGCAGTCCTTTTCTGTGAGCTCTGGTAAAAGGTCACAGTTCAGCCCCGACTGCTGCTGTCCAGATGAAGCAGGAGATAGAGGTGGCATGAGCAGCCAGACAAAGGAAAGCTTTCCAGCCTCCCTGCCCTCCAGGCCGGGGAGAGCTGTGCTGTGGGCTGGGATGGGAGATTTCCTGCTCTGGAGAAACGGGGACTGCGGCAAAACTGTTTTCTCTGCTTCCTAATTAACCTTCCTGTTTATACAGCCTTCATATATTCCAGTGGGAGGGGGATATCCACGCTCGTGCTGCAGAAATACAAAAGGAAATGGTGGAATAATAGAACTTTTAAAGCTCCCCTTTGGTTTTAATCCCCTGGCTGCCCAGTCTGGTTTGTAGAGGAGTTCAGTTTTAAAGCTTCAGCCATATAAATAAAATAAATGAGCCTCTGACTCGGATTCTTCAGCAAGTTGGTGTGTGGGGATTGATATCCTTCAGGAGCTCTGAAATTGACTCTGAGCTTCCCTGTGGAGCTGCTGGTGCTTAGAAATGTGACTTGGTTAATGTTACAGAGTTTAACTTTTGATTTAAAAATTCTTCCTCAAGAGGAGTGCTCAGCCCTTTCCCAGTGCGGAGTGGGGAAGCCAGGCTTCAGACATCACTAAACAGAGGGGGTTGTATTGTGTGCTTTTCAATCCAAATCTTGCTTTATTGTACTTAAATAGATAATCTGTAAATTGTATTTCTAGGGAGAGTTTTGCCTCAAGTACAGCTTCATCATGAAACACAGTATTTCCAGACATGATTCAAACTTCATGTTACGCTTTCAATTTGATTGGTTTACAGGAAACTCATGCTTTGAATGTATTGGCTGTTTGTGCATGTCGGAAACTTGAATTTTCGGTTGTGCTGTATCTCTTCTTAAACTGACATCTGAGAGCTCCTGGAGCCAGCAGCAGGGAGGGTGTGAATTGTCCCTATCACCCTGTGACATGTCTGTGAAGCTTCCAGGCTTTCTCGTGCCTTGCATGAGCACAGCAATGATTCTCCCGGCGGTTTCAATCCTGCTGTAAGCTGTGCAGGAGTGAGTTTGGGGAGTGGGGGAATTTGTGATGGGATGGGTCAAGTCCCAAGGGCACGGGGAAATGTCTGAGGCTGGAGTGCAAAAGCAGCTTCTGCAGTTCCTAAACAGGAAGCTCCTGCTGACATTAAGTTAATCACTTTAATCACCCAGGCAGGAGTGTTGGCTGTGAAGGAAGTGCTCATCTCTGAAGCTGCTCTTTTAATGTGGCTGTTAATTCTCCATCGTTAAGTTTGATTAAATGGGAATTCGTTTCTTACAGAAGGTCTCCCTCCGCTGTTAATGAAAGTAACTGCTCTGTGTTTATGTGCTGTTCACAGACCATTTCCTCGGAGATGGAGAGGAAGGAAACTGTTCTGAGTAGGAGAAAATCCGAGCTGTATTCACAGTTTCCTTCCCAAAAGAAGGACCAGCTATTGCTGTGCTAAGCAAAAACTTTGTTATCTGCACGTCAATTGAGAAAAGTTTGTTTAATAGTGAAACTTTTCTGCAGATAAATTATCCCATGACAATGGGGAGCAAAGCACCTGAAGTGGTCAGCTGCATGAATTCTATCAGCAAAAGTTTGAGAGCAGCAATTAATGCTAAAATCTCTGAAAGAATATTTGAAGCATTTAAAGCTAAGTTATTTCATGAGCACCGAGTTTTGGCGCATCTGTTTATCTTAGTGTTGCTTCAGTGGGGAGAAAATATTCAGCAGCGGCTGGGGTGTCTGTAAATGATTCACATTATCTCTTACTTTGGGGTTTTTTGTGGTTTTTATGTCGTGGTCAGGACACAACTGTCAGTAACTTGTGAGTGATGCTCTGATCTTTTTTTCCTCCAGACTTCACTGGCCAGTGAGAACATATCTCAACCATGGGAAATATTTTTGCTAACCTCTTCAAAGGCCTTTTTGGCAAAAAAGAAATGCGTATTCTAATGGTTGGCCTGGATGCTGCAGGAAAGACAACTATTTTGTACAAACTTAAACTTGGTGAAATAGTAACTACTATTCCTACTATAGGTAAGTTTTTATGTTCCTCTAACTGATGGCTTTGAGATTCTGGGTCTCAGCTGATTGAAGTGGTTGGTCTGTCAGAGCAGACACTTGCTAAAGCTGCAATGTGAAGGTGGCACAGCCAAATGTTCTGCCTTGGGAGGAGGTTGTGACTTTTCTCACTCCGCTCCCTCTCATCAGTCATTTGTGGGATGAGCCTTTGTGGGCCACAGAAAGGCAGTTTGTCTCCCAGGCTGTTGTGGCATCACGTCAATCAGATTGAATACCAGAGGGATCACCATTTTTTTTTTCTTATTTTTTATTGGAAGGTTTTGAGATTTGCAGTTCCTTAAACCCAGGGGAGGTTGGGTTTATTTGTTTGGGGGTTTTTTGGGGTGTTTTTTTTTTTTGCAACATAGTTTATTTTTGTAGCTTTTCAGGTTGCAATTAGATTTGTTCCTTGGGGTGATGATGGGAGCAGGACAACCCCTGTTTGTCTGCTTCAAGTGCTTCAGCACAGGATTCTGCTGCTTTAAAGTAGCTCCAGTTTCAACTGAACTTTTTTAAATGATGACACTCTGAGCGTGACCTGCTAAATACAGCAGGCCAGTTGTGTTTAAATGAGATTTGTGCCACGATCTCTTCTTTTAGGTTTTAATGTGGAAACAGTAGAATACAAGAACATCAGCTTCACAGTGTGGGACGTGGGCGGTCAGGACAAGATCAGACCACTCTGGCGTCACTACTTCCAGAACACACAAGGTGAGTGTGTTCTCCACACTGCTTCACAGCTTTTCAGAGTCCAAGAGAGTTTTCTGACTGTCTTCACTAAGATAATTTTGCAATTTTCTCGGAGGGGAGTAGAAATATTTATTATTATAACAGGGTGTGTTTGTGTGCTGCTCTGGCTCTTCTCTTAAGCCACTGCAGGTTCAAAGAGGGATGGGAAGAATTCCAGAAACCAGTCTTCCTCGTCCTTCTGACTCAGAGGGAGTTCAGGAGTTTGTTTTTCTTCTGTCAGCACCATGGCTCTGCCCTCACTTCAAAGCAGAGTCTTCACTGAAAGCTCTGCAGCCCCATGAGCTGAGAGTTTGTCGCTTCTGTCACTGCTGGGCCTTTTTCATGTGCTTGTCTTTGAGTCCCGTCACAGCATTTCAGGAGCTGCTGCTCCCTGGAAAATGCCAGGTGGTTATGAAGAAGGAGTACCCAAGTGGCAAAAACAAATGTGAACCAACACCAGTTTTCACCAACTTTCTGCAAGAACAGACTTCCTCTCAGATGTGAGACTTCACGTTTATGTTTATCCTTGTTTGCTTATTTCTAGGTCTGATTTTTGTGGTTGACAGCAATGACAGAGAACGTGTGAACGAGGCCAGAGAAGAGCTTATGAGAATGTTGGCAGAAGATGAGCTCAGAGATGCTGTTTTATTAGTGTTTGCTAACAAACAGGTATGGCCAAGAGAGGTGTCTGTCTGTCAGAACCCTTGAAAGCTTCCAGCGTCCTTGTGAGTGCCAGATCTTGACCTTGATTTTCATATTTTCAGTGTAACAATAAACATACTCAGAGTAAATGGCCATTCAGGTATGTGGAAGGGAGAAAACCATGGGTTAAATTTTCCTCTGCAAGGAGCATCCTCCTAAACAGTCTGGACTAAGAGATTTTCAGTTTTAGTGAAAACCAGCTTGATTTTTAAGGTTGACATGGCTTATTAATTCCAGCACCTGCCCAAACTTCTCCACAGAGGAATGCTGGAATGCCAGAACCTCCCTGAATTCCTCATTTGGGGTGTTTGAGGGCTCTGCTGGTGGAAGAACTGGAGTTTTAATGTGCTTGTGTTGATCTGTGAGCTGGGCTCTCAGAGTTGGCCGAGAATTCTGACTTCTATTGCTTATAAAGGTCTTGGCAGCTTAATCCCAAATGTCAAGGGCCTGAAATGTGACCAGGAAATGTAAAGAGGGAATAACATCCTCCTCCACTGATGGCACAGCCTCAGCTGGGAAGGGTGAAGATGCCATAAGTCATGTCCAGGGGTAGGAAAGGTGGGCTCTAAAGAAGCTGTGCTCAGCAGAGTAGCCCTGGGTGATAAAAGTTGATCTTAGATCATAACTGCAGTCACAGAAAGGATACTCCTGAGTGGAAACAGACTTGGAATTGTGAGCATTATCAGCCTTGGGGAATGACTGGATCCAGGCATCAGCTGGCTCGCTTCCCTATGAAATATCCCAAAATGTTGGTTTAGGTTGGGTTGTTAAACCTTTGAGGCTTCGCTCAGTGTTGGGGAAATAGCTTGAATATCAAAGTAATCCACTGGGGTTTTCTGAGAGAGAAATTCTGAGAGCTCTTAACCATTTTGGTGATGCTTTTAAAACTGGTGATGAGGAGAGTGGGGAATGACTGTTGTTGCTTCCCTCAGGACCTGCCGAACGCCATGAATGCAGCAGAAATCACAGACAAGCTCGGACTGCATTCCCTCCGTCACAGGAACTGGTACATCCAGGCAACCTGTGCCACTAGTGGAGACGGTCTCTATGAAGGACTGGACTGGTTGTCCAATCAGCTCCGAAACCAGAAATGAAACCATAAACCTTCCTCTTCCCTCTTTTTCCACCCCTCCCTCTTACTTCCTCCTATTCGCCCTTCGCTTTACTCTAATGTGGCAAACTGTGCTACTTTGTGGTATTGAGTGCCGGAAGCTGTTTTCATTTCTTTTTGTCACAGTATATATTGCATCATGCTGTAAATGTGGCAAATACAAGCCTGAAAACAGTTAGGTTTCTTATTTAATGTAAATAGTTTTTGTTTCCAATGAGGCAGTTTCTGGTACTCCTATGCAATATTACTCAGCTTTTTTTATTGTAAAGAATCGAGTCACTGTTTAGTACCTGGAAGGGGAATTAAGTGGGTTAATAACGTAAGGGTTGCCAGCGGTCCTTGTGCAGTAGAGCTGGATTCGATCTTGGTTGGGTTGTGAGATCTGTGAGATCCATTTTGGTGGTTGGTTTTTAACCTGAACTCTGTATTTTTTTAAAAACAGACGAGGAAAAGTAAAAACACTTAAAACACACAAACGTTTGACATCGCTTCTGCTGCTCCAGCTCAAACGTGGTGACTCTTGATTCTTTTGGAAGGGTGAAGCAATGCCTGACACCCAATTAGCTTCATCTGCTTAACGAACAGACCATAAGTAGTAGATCTCTGGCTCTTTCTGTAGCTCGTAGTCTGTGCTCATCTTCGTTCACAACCGTTAAAAGAATTTGCCGGGCCTGGTTTAGATGAGCTTTGCCAGACTCATGCTAAACATCTGACTTTCGGTTCAGGTGAGATTTCTCTTTTCCATTGAACTTGAATCATTTCCAGAAGTCGACATTTTTTAGCCTGTCACATTTGTCAAAAAGTGTTTTGTACTTTTCTTGTGCTTAAACCACTCCAGGAGGCAAAACCTTTCCACAGGAAGCACAGCCTGTCCTAGTCCTGAGCTCTATAGGCAGAAAGTACTGTACTTAACGTAAGAATTGCCATGAAAAACACCAAACATCTATGTATAGTGTCTAGGGAAAAAAAAAAACAAACAGCATGAGAGTTTGGAGAGTCATTCCACTCTACAAGTATTCAATCCCATTTTGGAACAATCCCATATCTGTATATGTGTGAAAACCCTTGGCATCCCTCATACTGCAAGGTTCAGATTTGCCATCAGAAAAATAAAAAAAAGACCTCTTTACTTTTCTTTTGTATTTTGATAAACACTGAAGAAGCTGGAGCTGTTAAACTTTAACTCGAGGAACTATCAGAACTGGTTTATTTAGTGTTGTGGAAACCTTTATTGCTTTCAATACACAACTAGTAATCAACTGTTTTGTATACTTGTTTTCAGTTTTCATTTCGACAAACAAGCACTGTAATTAAAGCTATTAGAATAAAAATCTCTTAACTATTTCATGTTTTTTATGCCTTGCTGTTCATTCGATCATCTTGGCAGAATCATAATTAAATACTTGTTGAATAAAAAGTTTCATGAAACTTGCACTGGTATCGGCTTGGTTTGTATCATCTTTGTGCAGGGGATCCAAATCCAGGCAGCGTTTTGCCACATCACGATTTGCATGAAAACTTGAGGAAATCTCCTGTGTTTTCCAAGAAATGTATCATTTCCAAGCAATGTATCATTCCTGGTTGGAACCCTGCAGGTGAAATGGATTCTGCTGGAGGCACTTTGTTGCCTCTGGGGCAGCAGCACAGCTTTGAGTGTGTTGAGTAGCCCCAACAGGTTGTTCCTCCTGCTGCTCCCAGTTAATTACAGATCTGTGAATTAGCAGTTTTGTGAGGCAAAAATGGGAATTCTGCCTTCTTAAGTGCTTTGTTTTGCATTTTTCCTTTCTGCAGTCCCCTCTGGATCTGGGATGGAGCTTCCTCTTCTGGATGATCCTCCTCTGCCTTCCCTGTCAGCTGCAACTTCTCCTCCCCAGTGCTCACACTCCCAGCTGTTTTCCTGGCTGGAGCTGCAGCAGATTCCCCATTACTAAGGCTGGAAAGCTGTAGGATGAAAGGTGTGTCCTGCAGGTTAGAGAGCAAATTCCCTGTGGGGAGACCTGGGACTCGGGGTGGGTACTGGGCAAACTGGGATCAAAAACCTCCTGGGAGTCAGAAATCCACCTTGGAATTTCAAGCTCTGAATCGGGATATTTGCATCCCTAATAGGGCAGGACTGCTTTTTATTCCTGTTCTGGGAGGGAATTGAAGGGCCAGCTGGGTTAGGATGCTGTGGAAAACAGGGAATGTGGTGATGTTGTGGGAGCTGTGCTCTGCCCTCTGCTCTGGGCAGCGCAGGCTTTGCTCTGTTCCAGGCTCTCAGCCTGGAATTTTGGCCACCCAGCAGCTGGGCAGGAGGTGGCTCAAGCTCAGGACAAAGGATCCTACCCAGTCCCCCAGAAACTTTGCAGCAGCTGGACAGGGAGGTTTTGGGATGAGGAGCCCTGGGCTCCTTTACTTCCCTCACTTTTGGCTTCCCAGGTTTTCTCACACTGATTTCCTCAGATCCTTGGTCTGAGTGTCAAACAGGAAGGGGGAAGAGCAGGAGAAAACCCTGGAGAGCTGACCCGAGCTGTGCCAGCAGTGCCCCAGCGCCCCTGCCACAGTGCTGGGCAGATCAACACCCTCTGCTGAGGAGCTGTGGGTGCAGCTCATCCTGCCACAGACCCATCCCAAAGCTTGGGAGGTGAAGATGGGAACTGGGAGCCCATGGAGGGAGCGGGACACTGGCATTTGTGGTAATTTTTCTTTGCCCTCTCCCATGGCTCCCTTTTCAACCTGCTGCCCAGTTCCCATTGGGCACAATCCTGCTCTGGGATGTTCCCAGCAGGCTCCAGCCACAGTCTGGATCCCGAAATCCCTCAGCCTGGTGAGCACCAGCAGGGGCAGAGCCCCCGGCCAGGGCGTGCACGGGCTCAGCGTCCCCCAGCTGTGCCCTGGGGCTCCCTGGGTGGATGTGGAGCTGCTGCAGCCACTCAGAGCACCAGGAACAGCCCTTGTGCCGAGGGACTGCCACCCCCAAAATCCTGTTGGGGATCACCCAGCAGGGAGGGCTCCCCAGCATCTCCCACTGCTCGGGCCGAGCACCTTGGGACAGAAGGGCTTTGTCAGCTCCTGAGCACGGTGCCACTGGGCTTTTGTCCACCAAGACGCACAAAACCCTCCCTGTCTTCAGCTGCATCGTTAATTACACAAACGAGGCCCTTGTGCTTGGCACGGGCAATGCTCCGGAGCCGCTCGGGACTCTCCCTTTCCACTGGGATCAATATTTCTATTTATTGGTGTAAAGTTCCCCTCTCTCAGCATGCCAAGAACATAAATAATCGTGTGCTGAGGGTTTCAGTCCTGGAGGGGAATGGCGTTTGCTGCTCCCTGGGGTGGTGCATGTGGCCAGGGCAAAAGCCTGTGGAAGACACCTGGTCCTATGCATGTTTCTCCCCAGAAGTTGAGGAATTTTTTGGGTATCCAAGGCCAGGTTGGACAGGGAAAGGTCCCTGCCCGTGGCAGGGGGATTGCAACTAGATGAGCTTTAAGCTTTATGCTACCCTAACTTAGAGAATTTTTAAAGGAACTCTTCATCTACTGCATTGGCAAGGACTCAAGGACAGGGAAAGAAAAACCATAACAATAATAATAATAATAATAATAATAATAATCTCTTCCAAAGTCTCTATACATAAACACGAGGTATCCACAGCGTTTTCAGCACCACAGCCAGAACCACCCCAGCACCATCCCCACCCACAGCATCCTCCGTGCTCAATCCTGCCCGGATGGATTTCAGGGAGCGAGGAGAGGGGTGCCCAGGCCCTGCCGGCACCACAGCACCTTCGCCAGACTCCGCCCCAGTGCCCGCGGGGCTGCAGCGTTTTTCACTTAATCGCCTTCAAAAAAATAGAAATCTCTGGAAGATCTCCCTGAAACAAGCCCAGGCTCCCTGCTCAGTCCTCCGAGTCGGTGTCGTGGCGCTGCCGGACCCCGCGGGCCGGCGGGGAGCGGGACCCGCTCCTCTTCCTGCCCTTCCGCCGCGGGCTCGGGTGGCGGCCGCGCCCGTCCCTGCTCCGGCTGCGCCGGCGGCTCCGGCCCGCATCGCCGCCGCTCGCCGAGGAGTCCGTGTCCCGCCGCCGCCGGCTGCCGTGCCGCGATGCCTCCGAGTGCTGCCGCGTTCTCCTGCGGTGCTGCCTGCGGGGGAAGTGACAGCAGGGGTAGTGAGGATGCCGACAACGCGATCCCGGGGGTGAAAATGGGGTTTGGAAAGCCGGGAGGTGGCAGCGGCGCATCCTGATGTCAGACCCTGAATCCTTCCTCCCGTTTTCCACTGATGGTGCCCCGTCCCAACCCAGCTACCTCTTATCCCGATCTGGGGAAGAATCGGAGGATGATGGGGCTGCATCCTTCTTGGAATGCTTGTCCTTGTCCTTCTTCTTCTCCTTCTTATGTTTCTTCTTCTTCTTGTTCTTTTTCTCCTTCTTTTTCTCCTTTTTGGATTTTTTGCCACTCTCGGGTCTGCAGGGAAGAGAATGAGAATCCCTGCACTGTGCAACCCTCTGGCTCCAAAAACTCACCCCCAGCCCTTTTTCCAGGCACATCCCACCACATCCTTCCTTTGCCAAAGAGAAGCCCACAGAAGCTTTTCGGGGATGATTCAGAGACATGCAAAACAAGCCCAGTGCCAAACAGAGCCATGGAAACATTTTGTAAAGTATTTCCCACAAAAGCCAGGGCATTTCTGGTGGCTTCCCACCAAAGTGGGAAAAATCCTCACTGTTTCTCCTCCACTTTCTCCTCCTTTTCCTGCTTCTTCTTGGAGCCAGATGTCTCTGGGCTGCTGGAGACTTTCTGATGCTAGAGTTGGAGAGGAGGGAAAAAAATACAGAGTGAACCCATAGCTTGTACAAGACAAAGGGTTTTTCTCCCTTTAAAAAATGAACTTGACAAAAAACAAAACAAAACAAAAAATTACATTTGGGGAAAAAATTAGAATACCCTTAAGAGCTGCTTCCAAAATTAAAGCCCCACAAACGAACTTTGCGCCAACAGGACACAGAAAACTCCTGCAGGTCTCTCTGATGGGTTTTCAAATAAAATATTCCAAATGTGGGGCACCGCTTTTTGCCTTTTTCCATCTATTTCAGAACCTTCCAAGAACAACTTGACTGGCACCATACCGTGAAGACCGAGAGCCCCATCTTGGCCGCCTCTTTGTCCTCCTTGGAGAGCATCACCCTGCCGGCGCTGCCGCTGCAGAGAGACCACGGAGAAAAGTGTAAAAATGCGAAAAATCCAACTAATTGTTCTGAAACTGGCACGGGACCCTTCCTTCTCCTTACCTGGAGCTGCCCAAACCCACCACCCGATCCACGTCCTTCTCGTCCCGCTCGGCGCCATCCCTCTTGCACACCTCAGCCAGGTCCTGTGGGGAGTGGGCACAGTGTCCTCTGTGTGTGTGTGTCCCCAAAATCAGAGCCACGGGGACGCCGGGGGGACAGGTGGTGCCCCCGTTACCTCCTTGCTGAGGCCCGTGGGCTGCCTCTTCAAGTTCTTGTAGCCCCTGTGAAAACAAGAAGGGGCGGTAGGTGCGGGGACGTGCGCACGCCTGCCCCGTTTTTTGGGGTTTTCGCGGGGTGTGGACTCCCTGTCCCGTTTTTTGGGGTTTTGGCAGGGTGTGGACTCACAGTGCTGCCATCATGGCCTCCTGCTCGGCCAGGCGGACGGCAGCCAGCTCTTCCTCCCGGGATAACGGGGGAGCCGTGTCCTTCTTGCCCTTGGCGTACCAGGTCAGGTCCTTGCCCTTCTGCCACCGCCCCACTGGCGCCATCAGGGAGTTCCCTGTGGGGAACAATGACATCGCACCCCAAAACCGTGGAGGAGGGGACAGGGAGGGTGGGAGAGGCCGTTTGAGCAGGATCAGCCCTTACCCAGGTAATTCTCACGCTGTTTGTCCGTCTTGACGTCCTCCCAGTTGAACTGGTCCTGGCCCCCCCGGACCCCGCCCCGCGAGGAGCCGAAC
Organism: Hirundo rustica; assembly: GCF_015227805.2. Classification (NCBI taxonomy): domain Eukaryota; kingdom Metazoa; phylum Chordata; class Aves; order Passeriformes; family Hirundinidae; genus Hirundo; species Hirundo rustica. The sequence continues at coordinate 154,129,027 of NC_053450.1, read as the reverse complement.
ATGGCGCCGCGCCCCGCAGCAGATTCGGGGGGATTCTGCTGACCTGCAAAGGGATCAGCCCCGGGTTTACCAGCTCCAAATCCTCCACGAGGCTCTGAACGTGTAGGGAAGCAAATTTGGCCACCCAGGGGTCAGTGGAGTAACCAAAAGCCTTTGTGGGGGTGTTACAGGCTGGGAGGGGGGTTTATAACCCGGAGGTGGGAGGGGGTGCACAGACTGCCGAGGGTCCCAGCCTGGGTGGGGGTTACAGGGTGAGGAGGGGGGCTTAGGGCAGCCTCGAGAGGATTCATGGCCTTGGGGAGGTTCAGAGCCTCAAGCAGGATTTAGGGCCAGCAGTAGTTGTACTCACACGCTGGGGGTTTCAAGGTTTGGGAAGGGGTTTCAGAGCGAGGGCGATTCACGGGCTATAGGGGGAGAGCTCAGGACTAGAAGTGGGAAGGTTCAGGGTCTGGGAGGAGGTTGCAGGGTTGATAGAGGGGTTAAATACCCTCATAGGGGTTCTGGGTTTCAAGGGGGACAGTTCAGGGTCTAGGAGAGGGTTCACAGCCGGGATGGGATGACAGCTGGAAAAGGGGGTCATGGTTTGGAGGCGAGTTGGGTGGAGAGGGCATTACACGGCTTGGAGGGGAGGTTGTACAGCCCAAGAAGAGGCTGCACGGCCCGCGGTGGGGACATTACCTGAGGGAGAGTTTCAGGGTCTGGGAAGGGGGTCAGAACCGGGGGAAGCTCCACGACCTGGACGCTGCAGGGCCTGAGACGGGAGTTTGCCCGTCCCCGAGGCGTGTGAGGGCAGCTCGGGGTGGTTCCCTGCATCCCGAGCCCCTCCGGGTTGGGGAGTGCGAGGACCGGGCGGACCCGACCCGCGGGGTCGCACCCGGAGCCCCCAAATCCCGAATTCCCCAAAGCCGCTCCCCTCACGCACCTCCGGCCGCCGAACCCGCGCCCGCCCCGGCGCTACCACCGCGGGCAGGGCCGGAGGGGGGGGGGAGAGACGGGCGGTACCACCGCACCGCCCAGCGCGGGGGGGAGCCCTGCAGAGCCGCACCGCCGGCACACGGCTTCACTTAGAGGTATATTTATTTATAGATTTATACAGTTCTGGTTTCAGCGCTTCACTTCTTCCAGAACTTCTTGTAGGTGTCCAGGTCGATGCCCTCGAAGGTTTCCTCCTCCTTGGCCTTAGGCTTGCTGGGGAAGTGCCGGCGCAGACGAGCCTTGCGCTCGGCTTCGGGCAGCGTGCTGCTGTCCAAGGGAATCTGGGGACACGGGGGACACGGGCATGAGACCACGGGGACACAGTGTGACCACCCTAGGACATGGCATGAGACCCCTGGGACATGGTGCGAGACCCACCCAGGGACAGGAATGAGATCCCAGGACATGGCGTGACGCTCTGGGACAAGCTTGCATGAGACCCTGGGATGTGGTGTGAAACCCCTGGGACGTGGTGTGAGACCCTGGGACGTGGTGTGAGACCCTGGGACATAGTGTGAGACCCTGGGACATGCTGTGAGATCCCAGGACAGGGTGTGAGCCCCCCAGCATGCAGGGTGAGCTCCCAGAGACATGGTGTGAGCTCCCAGCACACATTATCACACCCTGGGGCACGGCCTGAGCCCTCGGGACAGCACATGAGGCTCCCAGGCCTGTCGCTGCCCCCATACCATGAGGATCCTCTTGGGCTCGCTGTAGCGCAGGCGGACGGTGGAGCCGTCGGTGTTGACCAGCAGCACGGGGTAGAGGCGGCCGTAGAGCTGCCGGTGCAGGTGGGAGATGGCGGCGCGGTTGGAATTGCTGCGGACGCAGGCCACGAGCGGCGGCCGGGACGCGGCGTGGAAGCGCAGGGCGCTGGCGGGAGAAGGGAGGGAGAGGGGCGGTGTCACCGTGGGGGTGACATGGACTCCACCAGGCCGCTCCCAGCGCTGTCCTGCCGGGTCACGGGCACGCCGTGCTCACCTCAGCGCCCGGCTCGCCGCCATCTCAGCTCAGCTGGCAGAGACAGGTCCAGCAAAGGGAGCAGATGACACAGCCTGGGGATGCCCTGAGGGCAAGGACAGGTGCTGGCATGGTTGTAGGGTGACTCTGCCGTGCCCCCATCACTGTGAAGCTTCCACATCCCCTCAGCACCACGGAGCAGCCCCATGACAGCTCCTGCCATGGCTTGGCCCCATTCCCGCAATGGTTCAGCCCCACTATGGTTCCCCCATCCCCGCAATGGTTCGGCCCACACACGTCTCTCCCCGTGCCCAGCCATGGATCAGTTCCATGACAGCTCCCCCCTCTCCCCGTCATGGTTCAGCCCACCGCGGTTCCCATAATGCCTCCCCGCACATCCACCTTGGTTCAGCCCTCCCACTGCCCATTATGGCTCTCACCGTCCCCCCCTCCGCCCCGCCACGGTTCAGCCCGTGTTGCCCGCTCCGTTCTCCCCCAGCTCTCCCCCCACAATCACGGCCCTGCCGCTGCTGCGCCCCCCCTCCCAATCATGGTTTATCCCCAGGCGCCCCAGCCGCGCTCACCCCCCCGCCCGGCCCGCCGCGTGGTCCGTCCCTCCGCCCCGCACTCACGTGACCGCGCGCTCCCCAGGGCCCCGCCCCCGCGGTGACGTCAGGGCGCGCGGCGGCGGCGGCGGGCGCGCGCGGAGGCTGCCGGGACCGCGCCCCCCCCCCCCCGATCCCCTCATGATCCTCGGGCGGATGCGCGGGGCGGGGATCGCCCGGGCGGGTGAGCGGGGATGGGGCACGGGGCTCGCACCCTCACGGGGACCGCGGGGCACAGCCGGCCACGGGGTGCCGAGACCCTCACGAGGGCCGTGGACAGAGGGGGTCCAGCCAGCCCGAGGAGCTCGGTCACTCACGGAGGTCCTCGGCTGCGTGGCCTCGGGGCGTTCAGCCCTTCAAGGGGGGCCTGGAATGAGGCGTCCTGGCCGGCTCCGAGGTCCTCAGCTCCTCACAAGGGCCCGTGGCTAAGGGGGCCCAACCTGCCCTGGGGTGCCCAGCTCCTCACGGGGTTCCTCTGCTGAGAGGTCCCGGGGTGCTCAGCCCCTCCTGGGGACCCTGGATTGAGGAGACGTGGCAGGCCTTGGGGTGCTCAGCCCCTCACAAAGGCCTTGGGCTGTGCGGGTCCGGCAGGTCCCAGGATGCTCGTCTGGGCACAGGGTCCTGCACTGAGGGCCCTCAGCCCCTCACTGGAGCCCTGAGCTGAGGGGTCCCAGCTGTCCCTGGGCTGCTGTGTGCCTCATGAGGGTCCCAGGACACTGAGGTACCGACCTGGGTGTGCTGATCCCCCACAGGACCCCCTGGATGAGGGGGCTGATACCCAGCCCTGGCGAGGCTGGGCTCCCCCCCTTGTCCTCTGAGACCTGCATGTTCTGCGTTGTCCGTGTGGGGTGGCTGAGGTGGGGTGGGACAGGTCACAGCCCCACGGGGCTGTCCCCGGGCTGGCTGTGTGCCCTTCCCAAAATCCACACTGGCTCCCCATGGCTGAGCTGCTCCAGGGTGGCTCCAGGACGTTCCTGGTTAGATAAACCAGATAGGGATGTGCTTATGGAACCAGGTGGGGTTTGTGGGGTATGGTGAGGTAAGAAAGGTTTAGGGATAAACATCCCTCAGGTATCCTAACACAAACACCTGTGGGGAAGTGTGTGGCAAAACCACACCTGTGTGAGCTTCAGCTCTGTAGAGGTTTTCCCAGATGGGTAAACTGGTTTCATCCTACTGGTGGGTTAAACTGGTCAGGTTTACAGGAGGACATGGCCTGGGAATAACTGTCTTGGGCCTCCCTGATTTCTGCAGTGACCTTGAGCACGTGGTTTGTGTTCCGTCTGCAGCATCACTGCTCCTTGCACGCCAGGAGTGCAGCCAGCGGAGAGGCTAATTAGTGCTTTGTAGGTAATTATTTCCAGGAAGAAGGTGGCTGAGTTCCAGTTCTGTGCTGCTGTGGGATGCTCTGCTCCTCACAGAATCACGGGATGGGTAAAGTTGGAAGGCTGTAACCTCCCTCCTATCTCTCATTTTGGAACCCATCCCAAGTCTTAGAAAGGTGGGGGTGGCACCTTTATAACAAACCTGCTAAAAATAGGGAGTGGGATTATAATCCTAATCCGGGAGACCTTTCTCAAGGCTCCAGGGAAATTGTACTTTAATCTTCTTTCCTTCTTCATAAGGGGGCTTTGCCTTCCCTGTAAAGCCTCTCTGCTAATCAGTTTTAATTTGTTTAACTCTGGTGATGTCTGTCCTTTGCTTCCCTGGCTATGTTGCCACCTACGACGTAAAATCCAGGGTGGATTTAGCAGCACAAGCAGACCAGGAACCATTCCCAACCTCCTGCATCCTCCTGTGACCTCCTGGTCTTTTTGCAGCTCAGAGTGGTTCATGTGGCTGTTTGTCCTCGGTCCCAGGTGTGGGAGATGATTAACATTGTCAATTAGTTGGGCTGTTCTCTCGCTGATCAGCTCCCCAGTGGTTTTGGTTCGTTAGGCTGGATCCCAACCCATTTTTAGGAAACCCTCAGTGCTGGCTATTTGCAGATTGGCTGCTCTGAAAACGCCAAATTCTGACAAAAGGAGCGGGGAAAAAAATTGAGCTTCTGCCGAAAATAAACACATCTTTGTGACATTCCTGCTGCAGCCAGCTTGGAGATGTCATGCAGCGATGCATTCCTGGAACCAAACAGGAGAGAGAAGAAACCCCATATCCAGCAGATCTGGGGGTTTGTTTGTCGTGGGTTTTGAGGGCTGTGGGGTGGTGAGGGGAGGAGCAGTTTGGCAGGGAATGAGGGCAGGGATTGCCCTGGGAACTTGTGGCTGCCCCTGGATCCCTGGAAGTGTCCAAGGTTGGGTAGGGTTTGGAGCAGCCTGGGACAGTGGGAGGTGTCCCTGCCCATGGCAGGGGTTCAACAAGAGGAGCTTTAAGGTCACTTCCAACCAAACCTTTGTGGAATTCCATGAAATCCCCAGTTTGCCGTCTTTCCTCCTGTCAGGGCCCAGCCCCACCATCTGGGAATGCAAGTGGCTTTTGTTCCCTCTCGGTTTTCCTCTGCAGATCTCCAGCAAGAGAAGGGATTCACAAGGGAGGCAGGAGGAAACACCTGCAAGTCTTCAGGTTTATTTTTAGCTGCTTTGAAAGAAACCAGAAGTGATCACAGCCCAGGTGTCTTTTCTCTCAGTTATGAGTATTTGGGGAAAAGAAAAGGGAGGAAAATGAAGGAGAGGGTCCCACTGTGGAAGTGGCTTGGATCTGTGAGCAGGAGAAGGTTTCTGGTGGCCTTTGTGCTTGTGGATTTGGTCCAAAGGAAGAGGAGTGTTCCTGCAGAAGGGAAGTGTTCCAGGTTGGATGGAGCTTTGGAGCAGCCTGGGCTGGTGAAAATTGTCCTTGCCCATGGCAGGGGTTTGGAATTAGATGGTCTGGGAGATCCCTTCCAACACAGACCATCCCAGGGTTCTGCACAGACAGAATCCCTGTGCCTCTGGTGACTGCAGGGACGGCTTTGCTGTTTTCCATGATCCCAGACCAGCAGGGGCTGGCACCCCTCACCCTTCTGGGAGTGTTGGATGCAGCTTTTCCAGCCAGGAGAGCGGGGAGTGGAGGAGGAGCCGCGAGGGGAGATTAAAGCTCAGCGGGATTGTTCTCATTGGCCATCTTCAAACTGCGGCTCATTAATTAAGGCTTTAGGAGCTCACAAATAGCCCGGCTCTGTCCCCAGGAGCCTGCGCTGCTGCCAGGGGCTGAGCTGCTTTCCTTGGAGCACAAGGAAAAGGTAAGGATATGCTGGAGCCTGCTCCCAGCCCATTCCTCTGCTCCCTCCCCGGTTTGGGCTTGAATGGAATGATTGGAAGTGATCTGGACAGCTTTAGATTTCTGCTGGTGTTTGCTAAGGGGCTGATGAAATTCTGAGGGAGAACAGGGGAAAGCTCTTTTCCTTCTGGGACTGGGATTTGTGCATCCAGCACAGTTCTTGTTGGCACAGCTGGATCCTGAAGGGAATCTGGAATGCCTGGAGATCCATGCTGGCATCCCGGTGACACCTGTGGGGTTTTCGGGGTGCTCGTGGAAGCAGCTGTGTGATGGAGGAGCAACGTTTGGGGCAGATGTGTTGTGAAGCACATCGGGATCTCTGAAGGGGAGGAGTTTGTGTCAAGTTTTTTTCCAAGGAATGCTTGGGGCTTACCTGGTGTAATTACGTGGGAGAGAAGAACTGTGAGGGGCAGGAGAGAGCAAAATGCTTTGGATAACTCCTCAGGGACTGCTCTGCAGGAACTGAGTAGCATTTCCCTGGTGCTTTCTTCTGTATTGAGCATTTAGGCAAACCCTGGTTTTTTGGAAATTACAGAAGCTCAAGGACCAGGGGAACAGTAGGAAGGTCCCCAAAAGACTTCCTAGAGTTCGTTCATCCTTCTGTTTTGGGGATGACGGAGCCTAATCCAGCAATGTGGAGATGAGATTAGCCCTCCCAAGATTCCATCTGTTGGATCCCTCGGAGGGCGCTAAATGGGAATAAAAAGAAGGAATAAAGGAATTTCCTTAGGGATGATTACTGACCGTGGGCGTTTCCACCGCCCGCTGTTGGCCCCTCCTTGGCCTTTGCGCGTTCATCTCCCGTCCCTGGGACGAGCCGCGGTCGCACAGGTGACATCCTCGGGGAGCGGAGGGAAGAGTTGTGTAATTCTCCGGCTGTCGTGCTGCCCGAGGGAGGGGGGGTTAGGGCTGAGGAGGCGTCCCGCTCCCGCAGGCGGGGTCAGGGAGCGGGAGCCCGGCGGGATTATCCTGCGGCCGCTCCCGTGAGACAGCGTTTGGCTTAAGGCTGTTTGAAAAGTGATGTCTAAGGTCGGGGTGACATTGCTGTGAGCTAATTTAAAACGGAAAGGCATTATCTGCCTCTTGGCCGGTGGCTCCCCGGGCCACACCCAGCCCAGGATGCTAAAAAAAAAGCGTTTCTGAGGATTTTACTGCTTGCTGAAAGTGCCCGTTTTTAAACAGGAAGAACTTGTTTGATTTGTCCCACTCTCGCCATCACTTCGGTTTGGAAGCTGCTGATGGATGAGGGTTCCCAGTGGTACCCCCTGCTCCTTCACACAGCGTTTCTTCTCTTTCCCATGTGGATAATGAACCTTTCTTCCTCTCCAGAGACATGGGAACATGAAAACACCCCTTTCCCTTTCCCTTCCTTTCCTCTGTGTGGCCTCAGGCTGCCTTTTTTCCGACTGTGCCATGACCTGATCTCTGGGATCTCTTCCTCTTGCCGTGGAACACCTGCAGATGGAGCTGGTGCCTCAGGAAATGTGTTCGTGGCAGTGACCGCACCCCAGCTCAGAGGCTCTTGCAAGGGTTTGGGGCTTGGTGATGCAAACTCTCCTTGAAGCTCCCTTTTCTCTGTGAGAGGGACGGGGCTGGGGCTGTCCCACGATTCCAAACAGGATTTTGTTCCTTTTAGAGCGAGTTTTCCTTAGGATTTTGGTCCAAGTGAGACCCAGCTGTGGTGGGAAACAGCTGGCTTGACTCATTTCAGTTTAGTGGCAGCTAAATCCCAGTTTCCTCCTCCTTTGGGTTACATCCTATGAGTTTAACCTCAGTCCCTTGAGAAGTGTTTCTGCGCTCCCAGTACTTTATCAGCTCTAGGCTTGTGATCTTGCATCATTTCAACTTTTCCTCCAGAAATTTGCACCCGAGGGTACAGGATTGGTGCCGTTTCAAGGGGCTGAGCGCTCCTGGGAACCCACAGCTGTGTTTCCATGGGTGTTTCTAAGCGGAGACGTTTTTCTGTCTGTGCCCAGTCATGCAGGGACCAAGGCCAGTGGTTCTGAGCGGCCCGTCGGGTGCAGGGAAGAGCACTTTGTTAAAGAAATTGTTGAAAGATTACGAGAACGTCTTCGGCTTCAGCGTCTCCCGTGAGTATCCAGGGGTGGAGCTCAGGAGTGCCAGCTCAGAGCCTTCCTCCATACCCCAAATGATGAGGTTTTTCATGGTTTGTCTGTGTCCCACTCTGTCTGTGGGCTCTTGGGGGTGTTTAAAATAGCTCAGGGCACTTTTTACTCCTGATTTTTTTCATGGTTTGTCTGTGTCCCACTCTGTCTGTGGGCTCTTGGGGGTGTTTAAATAGCTCAGGGCACTTTTTACTCCTGTTTTTTTCATGGTTTGTCTGTGTCCCACTCTGTCTGTGGGCTCTTGGGGGTGTTTAAATAGCTCAGGGCACCTTTTACTCCTGGCATTGAGTGGCAAGTCTGGGATTGGTCTGGTGACTCCCCACATCTCTGAGCACAACCCAGAGATGAAACAAGAACATTCTGAGCAATTCCTGACTCTGAAAGTAACGAATTCCCCCCACATTTCTGCTTCAAAAGCCATTGGATTTTTCCATGGAGCTTTGTAAGGTGTTTTTAGGTCCATTAGCAACACCTTATGTACTGCAGGTAAAATCTGTGCTTTGAGATCTGGATTCGCTCCACCATGAAAGAACAAACACTGGATGTTTAAAAATTTAATGCTATGAGAGGAGAAAAAAACCTTAAAATTATCTGTTTTGTGTGTGAATGTGATCCTATGCTCCTGATTCAACTGAATCTCTCATCTCACTCCAAATGAAACTTTGTTTTTCCCAAATTGCCTCTTGGTAGAGAATTTTTTTCCTGGAGATCCATGTGCCACTTAGGCCTTGGCATTTCTTTGATCCTGCAACACCCATGGGTGATGTGCAGAATTTCAAAGGCTGTTTTTTCCTTTTTTCCTTTTCCTTTATTTTTTTTCTTTTTTTTCCCTGCAGATACCACAAGGCAGCCGAGACCTGGAGAAGTGAATGGCAAAGGTGAGCCTGTTGCACTCGGGTCTGCCTCACTGGACTCTCCAGATAATTCAGATTTTCAAAGCTGGGCTCTCATTTTAGGTGCTGTGCTCTGAGCTTGGGTGTTGGGTAATTTGATTTTCCAAAGCTCCAGGTAGTTCTGGGGAGATATCACCAGTGGCCACTGCTTTGGGAAGTGCAGCTGCTCAATGAGATGGCTTTGGCTGCATTAATAGCTTGTGCCCAGCTGTTTTCTCATGTATTTGCATATTTAAGACACAATCAAATGAGCTTTGTTCCTGATTTCCAAGGGCAGTTTTCCCTCTGAAGTGAAAGGAAGGAGTTTCAACAGAAGATAGAGAAATATTCCTTTTTATTGATGTTCCCTTTTATCTCCTTCTCTCTCACCCCACTCTGATCTTTAATCAGAAATGCTTTCAAATGAAAGGCCTTGCCATTCCTGCTGTAATGTGTCCCACACCTGGAGGCAAGGGAGGGGAAGTTCCCACTGCACCAGGAATGGGAAAGGATATGAAGAACAGGGTAGAGCAGCATTTTTGGCTGAAAAACAGAAAACTCCAGAATATTTTGAGCAGGTGTCTGGACAACTGGTGTGGAAGTAGGAAGAGAATCTCTGCAGTCTACCAGCATTGTCTAAAGCAGATTTTAACCCCATGGGTGTCATTTTGACGATGAACTTTACCTTCAAAATGTTAATTTCTCTCCATTTATTCCCATTTTCCCTTCTCCAGATTATCACTTTGTGACCAGAGAGGAAATGCAGAAAGAAATCGATGCTGGTGAATTTATTGAGCACGCGGAGTTCTCCGGGAATATGTACGGGACAAGGTGGGTCAGGTGTCCCTGCCTGTGCCAGAGGGGCTGGGGTTGGATGGCTTTGAAGATCCTTTCCAATCCAAACTGTTCTGGGATTCTAAAAAATAAATACAGAATCTCTCCAAGCCCCTGAGGATGTTTCTGCTCAGATGTGGGATAAAATGGAGAGTCCCTCATGCTTAGGAGGAGAGTTGAAGTTCTCACCAATCCTTTCGGCTCCCTAAGTCTCAGCAGTGAATAATAATAAATAATAAATGATTAAAAAGCATAAGGCGATTTCCCCATGTTGAGGAAGAGAAATTGTCTTTAGAGCATATAAAAGCCACCACTTGAAAAATTAGGTGGGGAATCAAGTGACCCAGATGGTGCATCCGTGTCCATCCAGCATCCCTCAGGAGAGCGTCTGGAGTCAGTGGATCTCTGGAGAAGGGGAGTTCTCAGTGGTTTTGCTCTTTGGTGAAGGTTCCCATGTTTGTCACAGGATCCCAGGATGGTTTGGGTTGGAAGGGACTAAAAGATCATCGAGTTCCAACCTCCTGCCGTGAGCAGGGAACTTCCCTCTAGGTGGTGAAGTGGGATGGTCACACGTGATCCATTCCCACACCTTCCAGCATGGCTTTGCCAGCCTCTCTAGCAGGAGACAGCAGCTCCCTGCTCCACCCACAGCAGTGACTCTTGGAGAAACTCTTTATCAGGAGCAGAGCAGGCTCTGTCCTCTCCTCCGCACTCAGGGCACAGCAGAGCCTGTGAGGTTCCCCCGCTGCTGGATGGGGACACCCCAAACCCCCCACGGCTCTCTGACCCCTTCCCCGTGTGCTGTGTCCCCAGTAAAGGAGCTGTGCAGGCTGTGCAGGCCCAGAACCAGATCTGCGTCCTCGACATCGACATCCAGGGCGTGAAGAACATCAAGAAGACGGAGCTGAACCCCATCTACATCTCGGTGCAGCCGCCCTCCATTGAGATCCTGGTGAGCGCCCGCCTTGCTTTGCCGGTAGCTGTTAGAGGTAATCAGCAGCCACGGGGCTCCCCTCCCTCCCTCAAGGAGGATATCCCCAAATGTGTCTCACAGGGATGGTGCTTGGGAACACAAACCCTGTGAGGAATGGCTCAGGGAGCTGGGGGTGCTCAGCCTGGAGAAGAGGAGGCTCAGGGGTGACCTTATCCCTCTCTAAAGCCCCTGGAAGGTGGCTGTGCTCAGCTGGCGTTGGTCTCTTTCTCCAGGCAGCACTGACAGAAGGAGAGGACACAGTCTTAATATAGGTTGGATGTTAGGGAAAAGTTTTTTACAGAAAGGGTGATAAAGTATTGGAATGATCTTCCCAAGAAGGTGGTGGAGTCACCATCCCTGGATGTGTTTTAAAAGTCTGGATGTGGCACTGGGTGCCGTGGTTTAGGTGAGGTGTCAGGGCTGGGTTGGACTCGATGATCTCGGAGGTCTCTTCCAACCTGGTGATTCTGTGTGTGTGATCCCTGCCCAGCCTCTGGCTCTCAGGGATAAATCTCCCTGTGTTTTGTTTTTTGAGCCCTCTCTCAAAAGCTTTGCACACCTTGGACTCCGCTGCGGCACAGTCAGTCTTTAAATGCATTAATTGTGCTTTGTGCTGTGCTGAGATTCACCTCCACAGTGAAAATTAAACCCAGGGAGGCTGGTTCTGTGCAGCACCTTGAATTCTGTGTCCCTCTGGTCTTACCCTGTGTAAGTGACTGCAGTGGGACTCTTGCAGAAGTGGAATCATTGTCGTGGTTCAGAGAGGGATGAGGACACCAGAGGACACCTCCTGACTCTCCCCTCTTGCTCTCAGTACATCAGGCAGGCTCTGTTTCTCGTTGAGTTTGTGGAGGAGGAAGCCAGCAGCACCAGATGCCAGAGGCCAGCAGAGAGATCTCATTTCCAGCAGTACCTGGAAAAATAAATAAATGAGAGGGAGGTAAAAGAAACCTGGGACCCTGAACTCTAGGTAGGAGATCCCAAGCCCAGTTTGGCCACTGGTTTGCACTGGGCTGTGAGCGAGGCCCCTCAGCCTTTGCAGGGTGTTCACCCGTGCCCGTGGTCACAGACAGCAGCGGCCTCAGGGTGGGGGTGGTTCCTGCTGCAGCTCCCAGAACACTCATTTCTTTCACGTCTTTGTCCGTGGGTTCAGGAGAAACGGCTACGGGACCGAAAGACTGAGACAGAGGAGAGTTTACAGAAGCGTCTGACTGCAGCTCGTGTGGACCTGGAGCTCAGTAAGTCCTTGGAGTGCAGGGAGAGGAGATGCCTGGGTGGTTTGGGAGCTGTTTTTTGTGGGAACATCCCATTTGTGCTCTCCAGCAGTGCTGGCAGGGCTTGCCATGAGCTGGGCTTGGATCACTGCTGCATTTCCCGCTGCAGTTCCTTGGGGCTGGTTGGAGTTCATTAGCAGCAGCTAAAATAATAATAATACTAGAAAGTAATATTAAAATGACACAGGGCTTTGTGCATGAGAGCTGACACAGGGAAGGAAAATCCTCCTCTAACTGTGTCCTCATCCTTCCCCAGGTAAAGAGCCCGGGCTGTTCGACCTGGTCATCATTAATGACGATTTAGAAAAGGCCTATTCCGAATTGAAGGCGGTGCTGCTGGAGGTGAGTCCGTGGGGGTTTTTTCCCCCTCATTCCTGGGCCAGGCAGGGGAGGGTCTGCTCTCAGGCAGCTCCAGAAATGTCACCTCGTCCCATGCTTGGTTTGCTTTGAGCTGCTGAGGGACAGATTGAGTACAAGTGATGATGGATTGGTGGCCTAGGAGTGGGAAATGAATCCAACACAATCCCGAGCTGGGGCAAAATAAACGTCCCTGGGTAGCAGAGAAGGGGATTCCCATTTCTGGAGTCAAACCTTGCTTTGTTGCTAGAGGTGAGCTCAGACCTTGGTCCTGTGATGTTGTGGAATTGGTCTGAGCTGTGAAACCAGGAGTTTTTTCCCAAAGAGTGGCAGATTCCCAGTCTCTTTCCTGATCTCCTTGCAGGAAATCAAGAAGACCGAAAAATCCAGGAAATCCTGAGCTGACCCCGCTGGGGCGTTTCGATTTTGCACATCATTCCCGAAGCACGTCGCACCGTTTGATTCCAAAAGACATTCCCTCTAGGCTGCTCCTACTCCCAACTTACTCTAGGATGTTTATATTAAAAGGAAAGAAAAGGAAACCTGGTCGGGTTCGTGTTTCTGTTCGCTGCATGCTCGGCATGTGCTCCCCCAGGTTCATGCCTCTGGATTCTTTGGGAGCTGCCGAAGGGCTGAGCCCTTCTGGAAGGCTGTAGAGAAGCTGCTGGGCCTGAAGGCAGCAGTAAATCCCTTTTCCTGGGGGGAATCCACTGCATCCAGAACTGTTGCTTGCACAGATCTCTGTTCTGAGACCTGGAGAGCTTTGCACTTCATTTTCTAAGTTTTCTTTAGCGTTGATGTTTTCATGAAACTTCCAAGCCCTTTGGTCCCTCCAGCAGGAGATGTCCTGGGGCTGGGTTCTCACACTGTGAAAACTGTGAGGATGAGCTGGGAATGTTCACCTGGAGAGGAGAAGGCTCCAGGGAGAGCTCAGAGCCCCTGGCAGGGCCTGAAGGGGCTCCAGGAGAGCTGGGACAAGGGCTGGAGGGGCAGGACACAGGGAATGGCTCCCACTGCCAGAGGGCAGGGATGGATGGGAGATTGGGAAGGAATTCCTGGCTGGGAGGGTGGGGAGGGGCTGGGGTGGAATTCCCAGAGCAGCTGTGGCTGCCCCTGGATCCCTGGCGGTGTCCAAAGCTGGGTTGGACAGGGCTTGGATCACCCTGGGATGGTGGAAGTTTGTCCTTGCCCATGGCAGGGGATTGGAACGAGTTGGGCTTTAGGATCCCTTCCAATCCCCCTCTGGGATTCCATTCTGTGGGATGCCCGGTCTGTCCGAGCTCCCATCTACAGGTGCTGATTTCAGCTGCCTTCCCCCCAAACCCACAAGCAGCTGGGCCCTGCTCTGCCAGGCTGGGACATTTTCTCACCCAAACCACATCTTACCAGAGTGGGTTTGTACCTGAACACTCCATTTTTGGGTTTCATCCTCTTCACGTCCTGTCCCTGCCAGTACCTCTTGGTCCAGGTCATCTCCAATCCTCCACAAAGCAGAACCCCTCCTCGGGTCACCCTTTGAGTACTTTGAATTCACAGCCATGATTTGATGATTTTTTTTTTGATCATTTACCTGTCTTGGACTGGTTTGCTACGTCTTTCCTAGATTTCCTAAAAATATCTCTTCCTGTTGTGGGTTTCCCATCGCTTGGTTCTGGAAATGCCCAAACAAGCAGGAAAATCCTGTGTGGGCTGGTGGTGTCAACCGCTGCGCCCAGGCTCTCCCTGCGCCATCAAGCGATGGGCTCTTGTTATTTTTCCTTCCTAATCGCGGGATTTTGTTACAATTTGACGGACGCGTTTGCAATGGGAAGAGGTCTCCTCTAGATGGCAGGAACGGCAGCGGGAAGGCGCTGGAGCGGCTGAGCAGGAGGTGCAGGACACGGCGCCCGCCTCAGCCCGGGGCTCAGCGTGGCACCTGCGGGGCCGTCACCCGATGGAAGCGCCCGGCTGCTCCCTGCCCATCCCTCCTGCCAGCGCCCCCGGCCCGGCCTCGGCTCGTCCCTGCGCGACAGGTGAGCGCACCGCGGGGAAAAACAAATCCTTCCCATCGTTTGTGTCCACCTTTCCCCGGTGGAGGGGAGGGAGAGGGAAATCCGAAATGTCCCGGCCCGTTGGGATGCCTTGCTGGAGCTGCCGTGTGTGATGGAGCAGATGGAGAACGCCTGGAAGGCTGACGCGAGGTGATGGGGTGGCAGAGGGAGCAGGAGTGGGTGGTGGGGCCAGGCTGCTCCCCAGGCTGTGGAACGTGTCCAGGGAGTCGTTTTGGGTGCTGTCAGCAGTGCCCTTCTCCGGGTTTGGTGTTTTGGAGGGGCCGTGCCGTGCAGTGGATCCCAAAGCCGGGTGGGTGAAGGCACTTGTTGAAGTTTAATTTTCCTGCACCCTCAAAAATGGGATGTTTCCTTTGTTAATCGCGTCTGCAGCCATAAATCCCTCTCTGGATCCGTGGGTTTGGTGCTGGCTCGTTGGGATATCCCATTCCCACATCCTTTGGGCAGGCAAGGACCACACTGAGCAGGGCAGGTATCAAATGCTGGGTTCTCCACAACTGCAAACATCTGTTCTGTGTGGGGCTGGGACTGAGGGATCAGACTGGGAAGGTGAGGATACAGGAGCCTTCCAGCCCAGGGGTTGTCTGTGATTAAAGATGCTCCTCCTGGAGCACCATTTTCCCACCTCGATCTTCCAGGCAGGAAGGTGCTGTTCCCACCTCGGGGTACGCCCAAGTAAAGGAACAGGCCTGCTCCTGGGTTGCTTCCAGAAATGTCAGAAATGGGGATTTTATATAACCGGATATTCACTGTTCCATCAGACCGAGATAAATTTGGACAGACTTCAGCCTTTTTCAGCTGAGATGCTTTGGGAAACGTGGCAGAGCACCTACAACCCTGCAGGAGGCGGATGCTGGGGGAGGAAGACGAGTGCAGGGGATGGCAAAAGCTGGGATAAAACCTGCCCTGGGAGCTCTCTTGTCTGAGGATGAGGATATTTTGGAGCCAATGCCAAAAAAAACCCCACAACCCCCTGTAGCACTTTTGCTTCAAAGC